>NW_019396127.1:3794-81102 GCF_000591075.1 Eurytemora carolleeae | reverse complement strand
AGAGCCTTGAGTTTTGGCTAGAGATTTAGAGCCTAGAGTTTTGGCTAGAGATAGAGTCAGTGAGACTAGAATTAGACTAAGAGCAGAGTAATCTCGGTACCTAGATTTTTTACACACCTTTGCGTTGGAAACCCTTAAATTCAGAATCCACCATTGATATCCATCTTACTCTTATCCAGATCAACAGATAAATTAAATTCGGTTTCAATATCTCACGATGGTTATACCCTGCAGGAATAACTTAAGGGATTAAGCATTTATCCTCAAATTTAAAAGTGCTCACATTGGATATCGAGATCAAGCGTTCAAAATTAATCAAATCCAAACAAAAGTTCCGATTAAATGACTAAAATTCAACAAATAGAACATAAAATTATAAAACAAGCCTAAAATATATTTATAACTTTATTTTCCAGACATGAAACAGACGGGAGGAAAACCACAGCTCCAGCTCTCTAATCAATCGATTTTGAACATTCCCCTAAAACATATTTATTTCAAGCGTGTACATTTAAATCTGTTTATTTCTACCATTCTCACTTTTGTTACTCAAACACGATAAGCTTACTGTTTATTAATAATTTTGATTTTACATTGGATGAATAACTTTTAGCATAAAAAAAGGAAAAATGAAAGATCATAATCAAAAAACTTATTAAAATTTTTTCTAAAACTCTGGAAATTAATGGATGTTTTTGGCATATCAGGATTTTTAAAAAGAATTTTCATATTTATGTTAAATCATTATTATTTTTAATTATCTTTACGCACAAAAAATTAACGCCTTCAGATTACGCAATATACACACATATTGTTTTTAACTTAAATGCTTGATTAAATTATTCCGTAGAAGACGACATTAAGACATAACAGAAGTACATTTTATGTTGTTACAAAGCAAATAACTTAACTAGTAAGTTATAAAATCACTTATTAAGTGAAATGGGTCTGTTTACAATTAGCAATTGCTGTGTCTTATGTTCATTGGAGTATTTAAAGTCATGAATATAGTGTAAAAGTCGTCTTCCTATTCCAGAGTTTTCTGGTTATCACTGTATGAGTAAAAATAGTTAAATGGGCGTAAGGAAAAATTACGATGGAAAAATATACGTTTTACCTGCTAAAAAATGCGGTTATCAACAGAGCTCCTACGAATCAAAACAATAATTAAGACTCCTTTAAATTAGTTATTAAAACTTTTTAAAGAGGGAAACATTTTATTTTGAATATTACTTCTAATAAAAGATATCGTTTCTTTTTACTTTGCTTGCTTTGAATTTTTCCTGTAGTTTAAAGTATGGAAAGCTTTTTTTGTTGGAGTGGAATTAAAATTAGAAAATAAGATAAATATTTTATTCAATTTTGATGGAATATATTACACCTAATATTTCCCGTTGTAGGGTGATTAAGTGACTTTATCGCCCTACAACAGGGCGAAAAAGTAGCTTTTTCACCCTGCTATTAAAATTTCAAATTTCATACCTAATTTTTCTCATTGTAGGGTGATAAAGTTATTTAATCACCCTACACCAGGGTGATTCAGAAACTTTATCGACCTGCTTTTTAATAATTTGAGTAAAATTGAATAAAACTATAAATGTTATTGAAATGGGTATCATGTGTGCAAAAAAGTTTTTGCCGGGATTTTTAATTTTTCTAGTTTGTTTTCGGTCAAAATAAAATCCCGGCAAAAACTTATTCGCACTTAATAATACCCATTACAATGACATAAATAGATATTACTGTTTTTCAAATTTTTTAAAACCGCTTCTTTTTACTTTCCTAGCTTTGAATTTTTACTTTTCATCAAAAGCAGGATAAACTTTTTTTGACGGAGTGGAAATATCATTTGAAAATGAAGCTGAAATAGTAAATTTACTATTTTTCTTATATTTCAGAATTAAACGGATTTTTAGTTTTTTGAATTTTACTATTGTTCTGTTCCTGTTCCGATGCCAAGACTAGAGATTGCTACAACAAAATCCTCCTTGTAACTGGGTTTCTTATAAACCTAAAATAATTGTTTTAAAAACGACTAGAGATTGCTACATTATCTTGTTTTATTATATAGCTATCATGCATATTACATTTTACAGTCTAGAAGCCTAATTTTTGTTTTTAACCAAGATTTAACGTTATGATTTAAAAAAATTTCTTTAACAAATTTTGCTTATATAATATGCTTTGCTTGTGCAAAAAGGATTTCACATTTTCGATGAAATTGTTCCTCCCAAAAATGAGAGAGTTACAGAGATCGATTATTAGCTTAAATATGCGATATTTTCCACAGCATTTTCTATTGTGTACAAGTACTGTACACGACCAATCAGCAAACATCTGTATTCAGGGATATTTAAGGATCCTTTTGATACAAAACACAAAATCTTAAAAAAATACTGAATTCATCAATGCTATGTTTCATGTTTAAAATTTTATTTTTTAAAAGTTGTAAAACTTACCCCTGAATGGGTATTATGTTTAACAAGTGGCCGTGAGATGGCACTCTAAAAACCTATAGTAAACACGTAGCATGTCGTGCCGGGTCAACTTAGGCCTACGTAGCCCACCCTGTTAAACGAGATAAGCAGTCCGTGTAGACTGTGGTTTCACCCTAACTAATATGGTCATTATTGTCATGCATTTTTTTGCTTTCAAATCCCGTTTAATCCCATATTGTTGTGTAAACTGTCAAACCTTGAGGAAAAGAGATTTAGTGACAGCTACTGGATTCTGTTCAGCTTCAGTTCTATTCTCTAGAATACCTGGGTCACAAGTTCTAAATAAAAACAAAAATTACGATCCAGGAATAGTGAGTACTGTGTATACTGTGTACTGTGTACTGTGTACTGTGTATTGTGTACTGTGTACTGTGTACTGTGTACGGTAAGATTAAGGATTTTTTAAGAATCCTAAAATGCTGGAGTGTTGGTATAATTTAGACCATGCAAAAGACTAAACGAGAGGTGGGATCTTTTGCGTACTAATCTTGAACATTTGATCACGATATCCAATGTGGGCACTTCAGTCAGAACTTTTGTTGATCTCCATTGATCTCCACCTTTCGCAGTTTAATTAATTTATTTCCTTATTGATATCCCGTTGTGTTATACAATACAAGGATACATTTTATTGAGAAATCAAGTATTGATCTTTAAATTTAAAAGTGTCCACATTAGATATCGAGATCCACACAACAGTTTCGATTTCAGGATTCTTAAAAGTTGAATTTTGAAATAAAGACCCAAACATTTTATTTATAATTTTTATATTTTTTTAGAATTTCTTTTGTAATAATTTGAATTTAAATTATGTATTTTTAGCCCAAAAATTATTTCAAAACGCGCTAATAAATTCATAATGAAACCTTTCCTTAAAAAAGATTAGACATTTTTAAGATCTATGATCATAAACAAAATTATTGCTTTAAAGAAAACTGTACTCATATCGTTTTATGGGTTCTAAACCACCATTATCAGAAAGAAACACGACAGAATATTTTACGGTCGCACGCTTAGCGGTGTATTGTTATTATCAAGAGTAAAACTATTTTTGTTTTTTGGTCGAATACATGTTTGAAAAATAAATTTTAAGATTTTTTTTTCTTTTTTTCGGGGACATTTTTATTTTCCTGAACTGATAATAGACATTGATTTACTTTCTTTTTAAAACATAAGTAAAGATACAGTTTACAAGTATTGAATAGTGAATTTGTGTATCTTTCCTTAAAACTAAGTTTTGTTTTCAGCTTTTCAGGAGGAAATGTCAATTGTTATTGTTTATACATGTTTTCATTTAAGACAAATTTATTGTTTTTGTTTTCTTGTATCGTCTTTTCTCCAGAGAGCCTTTAGATAAACTTTTTTGAACTAGAGTATTGAGAGATAATGAAAAACAGATATATTGCCAATTTTTTATTTACTCAACTCATCTAAGACAGATTAAAAAAAAAATTTACGTCAGAATAAACTTTAGGATTTTTTATTTTTCTTCAGCGCGACAATTAAAACTGTGGAATATAAAGACGACATTAAAACAATTTTTGTGTGTATTAAATGTTGTTAAAAAGCAAATATTTTAACTTAAAGATTTCACATCAACTCAATAAAACAAATTGGTCTGTGTACACTTCACATTTGTGGTTTTCATGCTCATTGGCCTATTGAAACCATAACTTGATAGACTAAAGTCGTCTTCCTTTTCCACAGTTTTGTTTGCCCCTTGGAGGTGGCGCCCTGAGCTCTGAATTACTGATATTACCTAATTATGGTACACTGGTATGTCCCTGTTTGATTGAGAAAGCTGTGAGGGAAATGAAGACTTACAATTTTTCTAAGTTTTCACCGATTAAAGATATTTTATTTTGTGAGAAAAAAAATCAATTTAAACATTTGAATCGTGATATATTCATGTTGACAATAAAATACATGAGAGTGTTTTCAATTTTTTCTATTTTTGTAAAGTAGAACTTTTTTAACAGAAAGTAACTCAGAGAATTTTGTAAGTGGGGAAAGAAAATGGTTACACATCACGGGCAGTCGTGGTACATTTGAATTTCCGAGCCGGGTCGACCTTTCCGGTCCTAGTTTGTACTGTACCTAGCTCAATGGACAGGACTAGCAGGTGCAACAAGGTTGATCCGGTCAGACTTTATTCTTCATATAGGTTGAATTTACTTTTACTGAAGGGGCAGAGGTACGTGACATAAACTCATCATAGCTAATTTTCTAATTTTTATATCTGGTCGGCCAGAAGTCGTATTTTAAACATTAACTTATTCTGTTAGATCAAATAAGTTTCCACCATCAGGATACAAATATGTAAGGATTAGAAAATTTGAGTTTGAGGCGAAAAATCAATTTCTTCGCCGAACACATTATATTTCACACATTCTGCCGCTTTAGTAATTGTAAATTGACGGTACAGTCTAAACTAGGAACGACTGTTGGCCCACCTGGGATATTCACATGTACATGGGTTGTGTGTAACTTGTTAGAGAATATTGGAATGTAACGATCTTGTATTGATGGAACGTTTAGGGGTAATTTCTTCATAGATTTTAAACATGGAATCTATAAAATGAATTCTAATTTAATCATGTTCCTGTCTCCATCTACTGAGTATCCAAGATGAAATGTTCTAAACAAGATTATGAAAATTAAGATTAAGAAAATGTCTGTTTTTTTAATTTTGTTAAATTTTCTATTTACCCTTTATGATCAGTTATTTCCGTGGTGAGGCTAAAATAAAAAGTTTATTATTGTGAGAACAAAATAGATACTTTTCTCTATTTTCTTATTTATTTTTCTTTCACAGGCTAGTTTAAATATTTTTTTTTATGAGAAAAGATTTCAATTATCTTTGGTTAAGATTATTATTTAATGAATCCTGATAATAACATTACCAATGAACAAAGACAAAAAAGTTTAATTGGGAAGGCTCTTATTCCACACAGTACATCCTGTAGTGTACATATATATATAAATCAGAATATTTGCTGTCACATTTTTATCTCTAATTAAAAGTCTATTAAATAATATTAAAACACCCAGCCTAATAAAAGAGTATTAAAAATGCCATTACGGAAATCATTATTTAACAGTTGAAAATGGGTTCTAAAGTTAGAGCTTACAGTACCTTGCCCCTGATCTACCACCGTATAGTATAGACCTAGATTCCCCACACCTAGGCACCAAACCACTATGCAGTACAGATCTAGACACAAATTATGCTATTTATTAGGTGTAGGGAAAATGAGGAGTAGGAAAAATTAAGTGTAGAGAAAATTAGGTAAAGGACAAATAAGGTGTATAGAAAATGAGGTGTAGGGAAATTGAGGTATAGGAAAAATGAGGTGTATAGAAAATGAGGAGTAGGAAAAATGAGTTGCAGGGAAAATTAAGCATAGGGAAAATGAGGTATAGAGAAAATGAGGTACTGTATAGAAAATGAGGTGTAGGGAAAATGAGGAGTAGGACAAATTAAGTGTAGGGAAAATTAGGTAAAGGGAAAATGAGGTTTAGGGAAAATAAAGTGTAGGGAAAATGAAGTGTAGGGAAAATGAGGTATTGGGAAAATGTGAAGTTTTAGTCTATAGTGTAAAGGAAAATACATTTCAAAGCAAATGAAAAAGTTTTTTGACTCACTCAGAAAAGTTTGTGTTAAGAACTGTAACTGTACAAGCTTCATCATCTTCTTGATAATCTACACCAGAATTCTCAGTTTTGTTCCTGGAAATCATCTAATAGTTTTAATTCTGAACCTATGGGCGTCCACGAGAATGTGTTCCACTTGCCCCCTGTGTACGCTTCTGGTTGAACCAAGTGATAAATGTCCCAGAAAGGAATTGAGTCTTTGTCACAAACTCTGATTTTCTAATCTCTATATTTTTGTAATCCAATGCCGTAGACCTTAGATATTTCAAACTTTCAATTCTGTTAGATGAAAAAATCTGAATTTGAAATATCAAAGGTTTACAACATCAGGTGGAAAAAATATAGGTATTAGCAAATTAGAGTTTGTTATAAAGAACGAACAAAACAGAAGTTTAAAACTTTAATGGAACTCTCACTATTTGATGTTGTTGAGATCAATTCTGTATGTTTTAATCATTTTATTGATTAATTGTTTCTGCTCTAGTTCCTTCTTTTTATGAAAAATGTTAAGTATGAAGTTATAAATTATAAGTTATTTTCAAAAAAAGTGCAAAATTTAATATCGTTATTTTGAAATTTCTCCTTTATTTAGAAAAGAGAAAAAATTTAAAAATAAAACTAAAAGTCCAAGGGACCAAGACCAAAACAATATAAAAGAAATTGAAATAAAATTTACCTTCTTTTAACAACAGCTGATCTCATATTATTTACATAGTTAGGAGTGTAGGTAACAGTTACCAAACTATGCGAAGGTAACTCAGGTAGCTGGCACTGGAGAATATAATTCTTCATTTGATTCTTCAAAATTTATTTGTAATTTCTTTGGCTATCAACAGTGCCAAGTAAATATTTTCCATTCTATTTTAAAACCAAAGACTTCGCTAGTTATAAAGACAAGGCGTTGGAAATTTCTCCGACTATTGTGTACGCCAGTACAGCTGTATTTTGACGTCATTGGTTATTTTGGTTGCTTGAGAGTCGAACGATCGACATTAAAACCTTAGATATTTAACGCAATTGTGAATGTTTTGTGCTAAAATTTATCTAAAATTAATGATATTAATTTGTATTTTAAAATCTATTTAATCATTTGTTGGATATGAGGATCATCTGGTGAATTATAGCTGAATTTGTGATAAAGTTAGGCATCTATTTTGTATCAAAGATTGCCGATAATTGTTTGTGGAAATTTTCAGATGTCGTCAAATATTCTTTCTGAGGTACTATGGAATGGAATTTTAGGCGATGAAGAAAAGAGGGGACCAGAAATGTCCAATATTATAAACGGTAAATAAATATAATACAGAGCTGCAATCCAAGAGTATGAGGATCACGGTTTAGATTTCCAGCAAGAAAAAAATTGTGGCTGAAGGCCCTTCATTTAAATCAAGAGTATGTCACAGTAAAAGATCCAAGAGTATGTGAAAAACATTTCAAACCCTCTGATTTTAAAAGTAATTTATAGTATAATAAATATTACGACGTTAATTTAGTAATTCATTTAAATTAGGTGGAGAGAGAATTCCTTCTTAAATGAAAAAAATGAGATAATTGATTACTGTTAAAAAGTACAAGGTTACAATTGCATAAAAGATATAAGTCTTGATTGGTGTATGGTTGAAATTTAAATACCAAGATCTTGTAGGTTATTTTTTTTCATAAACAATTAATACTTCAAACCAAAAGTAAATGTTCTCAGGGACTGATTATAGTTGTAATTTCAAGTTACCAACCCATTAAAGGTTCTAAAAACAACGGTACTTTTATGAACTAGGGACAAATTAAATATTTCATAATAGATAAACTAAAGTGGTTTCCTTGTTTTCCTTTTAAATATCTATTCATTACAAAAGACGACATTATGAAACGTCAACAGGGTAAATATATACCGGATTTCTGGAGAAGACGACATTACTTACTATCTATGGTAACCCGAGAAAATGCGTTAAATTTGCGTAGATTTTCTGATGCGCTATCTTTAATTAGCAAAGTCTTTGTTTAAAACCATCGAGATTTACAAATTTGAGACGGATTTTCAAACTAAATTATTCGGCTTATTCCAGCAAAATTGGGTAATTTACTCAAAGTTACCATTATATAGAGTAAGAGGAAGAGTAGAAATATCAATAAGGTGTTAAAAGTGATAAAGATTAATTTCATGTATCGATTTTTTCATTCTATTAAATGTTTAATATCTATTTTTTTATGATGGATTCAAATATCTATATCCTTGCAACCTGATGATGCAAACCTTTTATATTTCATATTTGGTCCACTTAATCTAGCAAAACTAATAGTTTTAAATATCAAAGGTTTACGACATCAGGTTTCAAAGATATAGGCATTAGAAAATTAGGATTTGAGGCAAGTTTTAAATTCTACAATTAAAAGAAATGTTTAACCTGAAGTTCAGCTGATTCTTTCTCCGTAATATAATGTTCCCCTTCCACCCAGGGCATTCTTCGGTCAACCGGCCACAAGGATATCTAAACAGGTACAGGTCACTTTTGGAACAAAAGGGATCAGCCCCCCCCCCCCGACCTTCTATACATGTTTAGGCGTTTTTCTTAAAACTTAAAAATTTAGTTTTGAACTAAAAATTGACTGTAAAATATATATATTTACATTCTTTAGGGGCTTTAGAGCCATTACTTTTAATTTTTAAATCAAAATAAAGAATTTTTGAAAAAGAGTGGATACCAAAAAAATTTGCAACCAATCAAAATGCGCGAACGCTCCCTTTAATGATTAAAATGTGCGAATTTACCATCAATAAATCATCTATGTTAAAAGCGTCAGTTTCCTCACAGGGTGATAAACAATCTAAGAACAAATATAACTCTTTCAAACTGTTCAGGGTGTCTCTGAAACCCGCTGTTAAAGCCTCAGTACTTTTTAACAAATTTTCTTTGTTTTGTTTGGAACAATTCGGATGTTTAAAATGTGTACTAATATGTAGAGATGATCGCGTTTGGCTTTTTTTTCTTTCGTACGTTCACCGTTTATTAACGAACCATTTCGTTCGTTTTTTTTCAATCGTTTAATCAAATTGATTTCGTTTCTTCTCAAAATTATGTGTTCATTTTCCACTTATTTTATTAGTTTTCTGACTGAAGGATCGGTCAGTTTTCTGACTGAAGGATCGGTCAGTTTTCTGACTGAAGGATCGGTCAGTTTTCTGACTGAAGGATCGGTCAGTTTTCTGACTGAAGGATCGGTCAGTTTTCTGACTGAAGGATCGGTCAGTTTTCTGACTGAAGGATCGGTCAGTTTTCTGACTGAAGGATCGGTCAGTTTTCTGACTGAAGGATCGGTCAGTTTTCTGACTGAAGGATCGGTCAGTTTTCTGACTGAAGGATCGGTCAGTTTTCTGACTGAAGGATCGGTCAGTTTTCTGACTGAAGGATCGGTCAGTTTTTTTCAAAGGTTTGTTAAAAAATCTTTCGGAAAATTAGTTTGTTCAGTATATATACTAAATTTTTTGATTTTCTTTGGTTTCTAAAAAAACGAAAGTTTTTTATTTTTCTGATCGAACCAAGTCGTTCGTAATCGTCCATTGTTTGTTTTTTTCATATAATGTCGGACATTTTTTAGCAGATAAAATTTATCATTTATTAGAAAAAATGGAAATTTAAACCCCCCTCGGAATTCAATGATAAACGTCAAGCTAGTTTTAACATGTGTTTTAATCTGGCTCTCATGCATCAATTACTATATTTTAAAACTTAAAACTCGAATAAAATTTGTTTTTTTGCACCATCAGTTCATTGTACAGGGTGTCCCACGAAACATGACAGTTGGTGTATAGTTCTAAATGTCTTCTTCCATAATTTCTTCTTTGACACAAAAGAGATTAATTATCATTAATATTAAAAATAAAATGGCAGTTATTTTATAGTAAAATTGATTTCAAAGTAATATATTTGAGTAAAAGATTTTGCTAACTAGATAAACTGCAAACAGTCTTTAATATCTAATATAATATGCAGAAGAAGACGTTCAAAACTATTTACTAACTGTCTGTTTCTTTCGTGGGACACCCTGTCTGTAAGTCTTTTATAATTGTTAAATGCCCTAAAAGCGAAACTAAGTTACGCTCTGTCATTAATTATGAGGTTTTGTTAAAACTTTGTGAAATAGTGCTGTTTTGTCTTGAATTTATTAAAAAATTCCATTTTATTATCTATATAATAAAACAAGACATTCGTATATATATATGTTGTCTGTAGCCGGCCAAACGGCTGGACCGATTGATTTTCTTTGGACACTCAGGTTATAGGCTAAACAAATTCAAAATTTCTTTATCTCTTTTCACGGGCCCTTCAGCTAGTAGTTTATAATGATAAAGCAAGAACTTACTTCCAAAGGAAAATAAAAAGACAACTAATAGAAAGCCCGTTGCCATTTCTTTCATTTTTTCTAAAACATTAGCAGAAGATAACGGTTATTTTCAAATCTGTACAAGAATAACATGAAATTATAATACACAAGGAACAAGAATAATATGAAATTATAATACACAAAGAACAAGAATAACATGAAATTATAATACAGAAAGAACAAGAATAACATGAAATTATAATACACAAAGAACAAGAATAACATGAAATTATAATACACAATGAACAAGAATAACATGAAATTATAATACACAAGGAACAAGAATAACATGAAATTATAATACACAAAGAACAAGAATAACATGAAATTATAATACATTTACACACCTTTGCGTTGGAAACCCTTAAATTCAGAATCCACCATTGATATCCATCTTACTCAACAGATAAATTAAATTTGGTTTCAATATCTCACGATGGTTATACCCTGCAGGGATAACTTAAGGGATTAAGCATTTATCCTCAAATTTAAAAGTGCTCACATTGGATATCGAGATCAAGGATTCAAAATTAATAAAATCCAAACAAAAGTTCCGATTAAATGACTAAAATTCAACAAAGTCTCACACCATTTTTTTCCAATCCGTATATCTTTACAACCCAATGTCGGAAACCTTTGATGCTCAAACTATGAATTCTGGTATATATGTATGGATCAAATAGTTAACAATATCAAATGTTCACACAACCAGGTTGCTAAGAACAAAATTAAATTAGATTAAATCTATTAATTAAGTAAATGACTTTGCAAAAATTTGAATAGTCAACAATAATTTAAAATTGTATTGTTTTACTTGCTTTTACTCGGACAAAAATACTAGACTGAAAGAAACTGAACTAATTTAAACCGATTTGAGAAATTTGATTACAAACTGTTTTACTTTTATAACATTTTTTTATATTTACTTTGTAAATTGTACTATAATTGATTTTTATTTTTTTTTAATTACATTAATTATTTTTGCTGGAATTATAACTTTTGTGTTTCCCACTGATAAAATAAATAAATGCACAGTCTGACGTTACCGTATTTGTTGACGTTTAAAAAGTGTTTACATATTTCATATCAAAATCTGACATTTTTTCCGTGGGGTACTTATAATTTTATAAAGCATTTTAATAATATAATAAATCAATTTCCAGGATTTTTCAAATTTTTTTATTTTCACGTCTCATTTTCATTAATTCACATAAAGTATAAAAAATGAAAAGATTTTCGAAAATTTTATTTTCAAATCATGAGCTGTTTGTCTGAGGTTTCTTTCTTAACTAAAGTTTCGTATCTGCAATCAGTACTTTTGGAGCTAGAGCAATCTGAAAATAAAATTAGCATTAAAAAGAAAGAAAAAAGCTGTGGGTACCTTCGTACGAGCCTTACCCAGACCACAAAATAATTTTTTTAAATTTTCTTTTTGAAATAATCATTTGGTAATTTCAGATTGCTAATTTTTTAAACCTATCATTAAAATAAACCAATAAAAAAATCATTTCTAAAGTAAAAATATTCTTAATTAAAGTGATGATTTTTTAAAAGATTTTTTTCGTAATTTCAGATTCACAAAAAAAAAGTTTTATTTTTGTGCCAGTGTGGGTGAGATAAAAAAATGTTGTTGATAAGATTAGCTAGCTGTCGATTGATTTCCAAAAAAATTTGAAAAAAATCATTTTATGGTCTGGGCAAGGTTCGTATGGAGGTACCAGAATACCTTTTTTTCGTTTTTTTTCATGCTATTTTTTTTCAGATATCGTTAGCTCCAAAAGTATGTAATCGCTGATCCGAAGTTTAGTAAAACAAGAAACCTTAGACTAACAAATTATGATTTTAAAAAATTTCGAAAATCTTAAAATTTTTTTCATACTTTATGAATGTTTAGAACGAGACTATTAGGTCGCGTAACACAGCCTTTTTCTTTGATATAAACAACCCAAGAAATAAACAGACATGCTGAATTTACATGTTGATCTTGTTTTCATTACTGAATAATTTTAAAGCTAATCCTTGATTTTTAGCGTGTTTACCACTCCTGTATGCCGAGTCCAATAGTGCCTGATCCAATCAGGGTTCAGGCATGTGTTTGTTGTTTGTATTGAACCAATAGAAATAGAATGGCGGTAACATCCATCTTTCTTATCCAATCAGAGTTATGAATCCTTCAATCGGCGCTTTCAGTAAATGGAAATATTTACTTCTACTGAAACTATGGTGTTACAAATAGAACATAAAATCATAAAACAAGCCTAAAATATAACTTTATTTTCCAGACATGAAACAGACGGGAGGAAAACCACAGCTCCAGCTCTCTAATCAATCGATTTTGAACATTCCCCTAAAACATATTTATTTCAAGCGTGTACATTTAAATCTGTTTATTTCTACCATTCTCACTTTTGTTACTCAAACACGATAAGCTTACTGTTTATTAATAATTTTGATTTTACATTGGATGAATAACTTTTAGCATAAAAAAAGGAAAAATGAAAGATCATAATCAAAAAACTTATTAAAATTTTTTCTAAAACTCTGGAAATTAATGGATGTTTTTGGCATATCAGGATTTTTTGTTTAACTTTGAAATGGTTCACAATTGATAAACGTTTATACTCCGTTATCGGAGAACAAAGAAGAAAAGCGGGCTGAAATTGTTTGGTTTGGATTCTCGTCTCCGAGAGGAGCATTTAAGTTGAAGACGACATTACATAAAAGGGGGGGGGGGTCTTAATGTTAATGGTTGACAAATACACAAGGAACAAGAATAACATGAAATTATAATACACAAAGAACAAGAATAACATGAAATTATAATACACAAGGAACAAGAATAACATGAAATTATAACACACAAGGAACAAAAACAGCAAAAAAGTGCAAATCAAAAAGAACAATAATAAAAAAAATTAAACGTGTATATGAAAAACTAAGATCATGATGAACAAAGTTTACGGGGTGTTGTATTCCGTTCTATGGATATAAGAGAACTACAGAGGAAAGAGGAAAGAAGCCATATTTGGCAACACACAGACACACACTCACACACAGTCGACAGTGAACACAAACAGACAAAAGCAATTACACAATATATCTATTATATTCTCAATAAGTTTATCAATAATGTTGTTTATATCAACACTATCATTAATATTAAGTTCATCCAATTCAGTAATACGACTTTGATACAGGGCTACTCAGAAAGAATGATGCTGTAAATACGACTTGAAACTCTTTAGACTATTCCAAGTGTTAATTAGATTAGAACAGTAGAACAGTTTGTTTTTAATCTTTGCGAAGAAACAATCTCAAGAACTGACGAGGGTCAACCCAGACCGAAATATATTTTCAATAAATGTGGAGCTAACATCTACTTTTTTACTCTACAGAGGTTTGGTCCATCACCATCACTGCATTTTAAATCAGAACAGTATTAACTACGTACAGCCGTCTCTGAAGTTTCATCCTTTGTGGGTAACCCTGATATCATATACGGAGTGTAATTGATAAGGAGGGGGAAGGGGGAATTAGGATGCAAAGAAGGAGAATGAGGAGAATAAGAAGAGGATGAGAATAAGGAGATTAAGAAGAAGAAGAAAATGAGGAGAATAAGAAGAGGATGAGAATGAGAGTTTATCATATGTTCATTATCTTGTATTTTCTAAAATAAGTATATAACACATGTTTTTAAATAAACATCTTGCTGATGGGCCCGGCGTTGCCCGTGGAAAAAAAATGTTGAAAAAAATGTGAAGAAAAAAATCGAATTTTTAGTCTATATCACCGAAAAGCTACCCGTGAGTGTCCAAAAAAATATTCAGCCCATTCGTTTGGCCGGCAATAGGGATGTACTGTTCTATTATATAGATATAATATTTTATGTTTTATTTCGCATACAAAAGGAAGGGGAATGAAGGAAGAATAATGATTAATAGATATGAGGAGGGAAGAGGAATACAACTGAGAGAGTAAAATTATATGGAAAGAGTTTGGAGGGGAGAATGAAGAATTGGGGGGTCGAGGAGGGTAGAAGGGAAAGGGGAAAAAATTGGGAAAAAATGAGAAGGGGAAAAGAAAAGAAAATGAAAAAGTTCATACAAAGGAGATTTGGAGACAAAAATAAGAATTGTAAAGAAAAGAAAAAGATAGGTGAAAATATATATGATAAAAAGGAGCAAATGCAAATTGTAAAATTTAAAATACTAACTTAACAGAGTAGAAAGTAATAGAGAAATTGTATAATTATCAAAACTAGTTTTTTTTAGAAGAAAGAAAGAAAAAATTTAAATGAGTGTTAAATTGTGCTTGATGTTTATCCGGTTTTTCAATATTTTACTTTTTCGATTTTGCAAAATTGCTTTTATTATGTTTTGAGTGTGTTAGAAGATTTATGATGTAATTTGAACTAGTATTCAACAATACATAGAAGTATGTACAACAAATTACAATAAAATCAAAATGGTTGATATTGCTGATGGTGAGTTGCAGTGAAACCCTATAAACATATGGGAATGCTAAATCCTATAATTGTAATATTTGAAAATATTGACAAAATCTAAAGTGACGTCAATTTTAAGAGTTACATGCAAAAATCACATCGTTTCTCTTTGACCATTCATCTGGGTAAAAATAAGAAAAATGTCGTCGTTTTTCCACCCTTAAACGAAAAGTTCACTTTCTTCTCTTGTCTCCGCTGCAGAAAACCGCAATTCATACTTAATTAAGAAATCAGACAGAAAACTAAATTTTCTAAATTTTTGTCCAAACAATGTTTAAAAGGATGTAAATCGAGAATGTAACTCATTAGTTTAATGGTTACTTAAAAAATATGTCTACTGTTCCTTTTACAAAACCATCTAAATTAAAGCTTCAAAATGCCAAGGAATATTTACCTGAAATGTTGTCAACATATTCTAAATTGATGTTAACTAAAATACATTTTTATTTTGAGGATTACGTGCATGTTTTTTCTACAGTCGTCGTCATATATATCAATACAATGAAGACGATTTTCTACTTCAATTTTTACACTAAGCTTTCAAACAGAGGGGTTACATATTAACATGAAAACAAAGAGAAGCTGCCAGTAAACAGCTTCTCTTTGTTTTCTGATAAACTTGTAATTTGAAAAAAAGCTTGTTAGAAATAAAGTTTTGATTAAAAAGTCGTCTTCATTGCATTGATATAAACGCCGACCACTCTGTTTAATTTAGGTGATCTGCGTATGCAATTACAGATTTGTTTTCCTATCTTGCTTCTGCTCTTACCTCTAGCATCATCTCAAAATTGTAAAAATACAGTTAAGTTCATTGTTCTTCGAATGCTTACACTGTAAAAAAAACGTCTACGTTGCTTAACGCTGGCACCACCGAGGACCATCTCATGGAGACCCGCTCTATTTTGCAAAGCATATTATTTACGGTAGTCGGCTCTTTTAAAAATAAAGCTATCTTTACTCTCCGTAAAGTATGTTGTGCAAGAACAGACTCTACCAAGAATAACGTTTGTTCTACTCCACATAAATATGTTTATTGTTGTACATAGGATCCTTCTCGTCATGAAACAAAATTAATTTACTGATTTTTTAACAAAAAAAAGAATTTTCAAATTAATTTTCTTAAAAGATAAGAAAATATTTCAAATAACATCTCAGATTTAGTTTTGATAGCAAAATTCTTTTGTAGAGTATTGGTTAATATTTTGCTCCTAGGATCCGGATCCGGATCCTAAGCTTGCTTCAAACCAAGTCATCCATTTTCCTAGTCAGACAGTATTTGAGACAGCAGAACTTTCTCAATTTTTATTTTTATTTAAATATTTCCATTTTTAATGCTAAAACTATATTATAGAATTCTCCTGGGACAAGGGTTGTACTTGTATAGCAAAATGTGCTCAATTAACAGCAACACTTCTCAAATTTCAAGGTAAATTTAGGTTTTTTTTCAAAATCAATTTTATAAATTTATCTTTAGTCAAACCTTCATCAACTTTTAAAATAAAGATCGCCCGAAACTAAATCACAATAAAAATTTTGCCACAGGTTGTACACTTCAATGATTATTGGGTTTAATCAATAACAATTCCAGGTGTAAATCTTAGGGATTTCGAGATCAATCATTTGTTCCCTCTGGTTTGGGGCGTGCACAAATATTTCACTCTGAGGTCCCTACTTGCTTCTTATAAATCCTATTAATGTTCTCTAGCTTTCTATTAGATATCTCTCAGAGTATGAATTAATAGGATCTATCAGCTTTCACAGTACATCTGTATAAGATTAATCTTGTTGAACCATCAGCTTCTTATTATATTCTGAGAAACTGTTGTCCAGCAGCTCCTATTCAGGATCTCTCTGAGCAGCTTCCTCATTATCAAATATATTGTTCAACTGTTCCAGTTCAGGATCCATCTGAGCAGCTTCAACTCAACTCGATATCTGCTTTAGCTGCTCCAGTTCAGTATCTATCTAAGCAGCTTCCTCAACTCGATATCTTGTTTAGCTGCTCCGTTCAGTATTTATCTAGGCAGCTTCCTAAACTCGATATCTCGTTACGCTCCTCTAGTTCGTGAGATGCTTCTGCTGTAATCGTAGCTGTTACTGTAGCTGTTACCGGAGTCTCCACTACTTTGGCTGCTCCTACGAACTGAGATGCTTCCACTACATCTCAGCTGCTTTCTTTACTACCGGAGCTGATTCTGGAGTCTCTGCTATGTTTGCTGTTCTTACAATCTGAAATGCTCCTACTGCATTACCAGCTGCTTACTTTGCAGATTTACAACAGATCCATGAAGAGCATCGTCTCGTCCAGGATGAGGCATCATCTGATATCCTGGATATCCTAGTTCTCCTCTTTATCTGGATTTCCTAGTTTCCTCTGTATCCTGATGGGTTAGTTTAGACGGACTGGTACGAGAGCAATTAGTCCAGTTCCAGAAACTAGAGGAGATAAATCTCTTGATGAGACTGAGGAAACCAAGGATGCATATTCGTGGATAATGATGGTGGAGGCTGTTGGCCTCATGTGTTCTCTGGCAGGCCTATTAAAGATCCATCTGTTTGATAGCTGGTCCCCAGACCTTGATCAGACACAGCGGAGCTTGAGCTCATACGTCTGTCCAGGTCAAGATTCCCAAGTGCACTAGTCAATTTCCAGGTTCCCATAACTCAGAGAAAGGGGTGAAGAGTTTAGTATCAGGCACCATGCCTTTAATACTACAACTGCACTTTTGAAATAGTTTTTAATGCAGTTATTTTTAAATTATACAAAGGAAAAAAGAAATAAACAAAATTAATTTCCGAAAATCATTTTAAAAACGAAAATATTTCGTTTGGAAAATTTATTCTTTGTTTTGCAGACGATGACCTTGGTTCTACCTTTAAAGGGTCCAATGTGAATGATTGTCAAGGATTTTGTAAATCTATCCCAGATTGCGAATTCATCTCTCATGATGTAACCAATAAAATTTGCAGCTTTAAAGGTTCGGCTGGAAGACCAAGAAAAAACGTCAAGTAAGTCTGTCAAGAAATAGAATTTTTAATGTTTCTTTTTTCTGATCCCTCTATTTTTGCAACCCAATGTTATAAAATTAGATTTCTAAAACGTTGAATTCTGTAAAATCAAATAATCTAAGTTGGAAATATCACATGTTTACGCCATCAGGTTACAAGATATAGTGATTAGAAAATTAAAATTTTTGGCAAAAAGTCAATTCTTTTATCCAATGAATGATATTAGACATAATTCCAACTAACATGAAACAGCTATTTAGCATTTCATTTACTAGGTTGATTTTCAAACTGATGATGATAATGATAAAACTGTTTGCTTTCTAACAGCATCGAATGCTCTCAAAACTCCTCAAATGTCGTCTTTCTATTACACAGTTTTGTGACCGTGTCCCACTGTGAACAATAATTAATATATATTTTCAGGTACCTATCGTACCACAAGGTAAGCGCGAGCGCCAAAATATAAATTCAAATAAAATAAAATTTATTTTTGATTTCTATCAAGGACTGCTCCAAGGAAATAACAGCAAAGTTTAGAATTGAGAAAGACTGTAAAGATGGTGAGGATGATAATGAGTATGAAGATGATGATGGTACACTTCTTATCTATGATGCTGAACATAAAGGAAACGTAGATGAATACTTGGAGAAATATGGTTATGGTGAAAAGGGAAACAAGCGAAAAAAGGAGAAAAAGAAAAAAAAGGGAAAAAAGGAAAAAAAAGAGAGACAAAAGGGAGAATATGAAGGAGATGGATATGGATATGATGGTGGAAAGGAGAGGGATGGATATGATGGTGGAAAGGAGAGGGATGGAGAATACTATAATGGTGGGGGGTATCCGCAAACTGATTTATACTAACCAGGGTTGGCGTGGTGTATATATAATGAGTATTTAATCAAAGGAATTGAGTTTTTGTCATAAACTAAAATCTTCTGATTCTAATATCTATGCAATCTTATGGTGCAAACCTTTGATATTTCAAACTTAGATAATTTTATCTATAAGCATTAATAGTTTGAAATATCTAAGGTCTACAACATTGGGTTACAAAGATATAGAGATTAGAAAATCAGAATTTGTGGCAAAAACTCAACTCCTTTTTACCTAAAATATCAGAAACAAAATAGTTTTTGACTATACTATTTAAATATCAAAGTCTGTTCCATTAATAAATCAATTGAAGTATTCTTACTTTTTATTTGTAGATAAAACTTTTAAAGCGAAAAAAGAAAAAAAGAATTTGCTCTTATATCTTTTATTTTATGCAGTGTATTTCTGAGGCCTAAATCTGATTTTCCTAATTTAATAAGGCAGTTTAGCCTAAGGAAATATCCAGTTACCAGGCAGAAAGTAGAGATGGGCATAGATTTTGTGAACAAAAGAAATTTGTTGTAAAAAAGATGTCGTTGAGAAAATAAAAACGATGGACGAACGAAATGGATCGTTCATAGAAATAAAAAAATTATCGTTTTTGAAAACGAAAAAAAAATAATTATTTAAGATCGTTTGAATGAACTTGAAAAAACTAAACGAACAAATTGTCGAAAAGATCGGAAAAAAACCCCACTCGTTTTTTACTGAACGAACGATTTTTCGGAACAAACTTTTTAAGAAAAGGTTACTTTTACTGATAAACAAACAAATTTTAAAAAGTGAGTGATAGTTTTGAGAACGAACGCAACCAATTTTATTTTTGAACGATTGAAAAAAAACACGAAATGGGTCGTTCATGAACAATGAACGAAATGAAAAAGGTAGTGCACGCAGTATGGTCGACTTTGTTTCTCCCCCAGGCTGAAATTCCATATTCTACAAATGAAATAATGTTATAAATAGTTGCATGTAATTTTCTTTTCATAAAGTTCGCCGTTTCGTTAACGATCGCTAACGACAACCCTCCGTTAAGAATCGTTAATGACGACACTTTGTTAACGATCGTTAACATAATTGTCAATAAAATTTTTTTAATAGTCGTTTTTAAAACCATTGTTTTTAAAACTCATCGTTTCGTTAACGACGACTCTTCGTTAACGATAGTTAACGACGAACCTTCGTTAACGATCGTTAACGACGACCTTTCGTTAGCGAAGAGAGAAAACCGACCTGAAGGGCATCTGTACTTATCATTGAGTAGTTTTTGAAGAAAATATTAAGAAGTCTTAGCTCCCCCACAACTGTTCAACTTCATGTAAGACGACATTCAATAAAGTTGCATGTAATTTTTTTTCAAAGTTTTTTTTTATAAGGTTCGTCGTTTCTTTAACGATCGCTAACGACAACCCTTCGTTAATGATCGTTAATAACGACCCCTCGTTAATGATCTTTAACATAATTGTCAATGAACATTTTTTTTCAAAAACGATCGTTTTTTAAAAACAATCGTATAAAAAACGATCGAAAAACGAGTGGGTTATTTTTAAAAACGATCTTTTTCCGAAAACGAAACTAAAGTTTTTGAAAACGATTGAAAAACGAAACAAAGAACGATCGTTCTCAAAAACGATTAACAACTCTACTTACACATAGCAATCGTTGTAGAAATATTTAAATAAAAACTATTTAACAAAGATTCACATCAAACAAGATACTCAGTTATTTTTAATTAGTCATGTTCAGTAGAACTTTAATACAGGGTTACCCACAAAGGATGAGACTTCAGAGACGATTGTATGGAATTTTAATGTGTTTTGGAAAATTCATGATTCCCTGCAAGTGTAAACTCATTCGATTCTTTACCAATCATTAAATATGCCATAAGATTAATATTTCTTAGGCGGAAGACTCGGAAGACTTAATCCATCCTTTTGATCGTCATATTAAAGAGTTTTAGTTAGGTTGACGATTTAATGTAACAAAAAAATTCCAAGATCTAAGACGACTTTCAAGTCGTCTTTCTACTGTTATGTTTCGTGGGATACTCTGTATTACTTTATGCAGTTTACAGAATATTAAGCTCAAATATATTTTAATTTGATATCAATTTATCTAAACTATGACTAGCGACTATCATATACTATTTTTTAATTATTCTTTTTGGTATCAAAAAACTTCAAAAATTATGGAAGAAGACATTTTAAACTTTTCACCAACTAATATGTTTTGTGAAATACCCTGTAACTTATTCTAACTGCAGCGCTATCCAAATCGTTCGATTTGAAAGGGTAGATAATTGCAACATTCTTAAGGGAACCAAATAATTATACTTTTAACTCAGACTTGGTATTCATGAAACTACTACAATAAATGAAATCTATTAAAATTTAATTTTTTTCAAGGATTTAACTGTTTCTAATCCACAAAATAAAACTTTTAAAAATACACCTATTTATAATTTATTTTTGCATTATATTGCATTGTTCATTATTACATTTGAACAGTTTGGATTTTCAATTTGAGAGAAGATCCTGGGAACAGTTTGGATGTTCAATTTGAGAGAAGATCTTGGGAACAATTTGGTTGTTCAATTTGAGAGAAGATCCTGGGAACAGTTTGGTTGTTCANGTTACATAAAGTACACAATAGTTACATAAAGTACACAATAGTTACATAAAGTACACAATAGTTACATAAAGTACACAATAGTTGCATAAAGTAAATAATGATCTAAAAAATCAACTTTATTACATTGTTTAACTTCTATATTTTTACATGACATGTCAAGCCAATTTTTACGGTGGGACCTGACATGGCCAGGGGAATGCCTAAGGCCGCTCATAATCTAAAGATCTTTACAGTTTTGAAAATTCACAAATCAAAACAGAAATGTCTGCAAAACTTCATTATACTTGGCTTTTACTGTTTACAGAACAAAAAGTATTCCTTAAGTAAAAATTGTTAGTACTGTGAGGGGCAAGAAGCGCCCTTATTGCCAAATTTTTTCCATATTTTTTAAATAATAAAAACATACCTGAAGTATTCATTATAGTCCAGGGCGTACCCGACCACAAACTTGTCTGGGATTTCGAACCCAACATAGTCAGGGGCGTACCCACTACTCAGAGGGGTTCGCTTCCTCAGTAAACATGCTACCTAATAACCAATTTATTTAATATTTAACATTTTGGCATAATACAGAGGACAATACTATTTTATCTTTTACCGCCTTTTAACCAACATTATCGACCCATGATTCCCCCCACAGAGGGACGCTAAGTTCTCATTGTTTAACTTTCTTCTAAAAGAAATTTGACTTACCTTTACACTTTTTGGCTTGTATTTACTATAAAGAAATATTTCTTTGAAGTAGATCTACTCGAGTGCCAAATTATTAAAACATTAAAATTCAAAATTATCCAGGGTTCTTTTATTTGCGTTACTCAATGCTAATCAGTTCAGTTCAATTCTATTCAAGAAGCTATGGAATGTCATTAATAAAAAAAAATTTGTAAGAAAAAGTTATGAAATGTTACAGTGAAGCCCTTAATAACGAATACATCGAAAGAATTCATCAAATGTCTGATAATGGAATGTTGCAGATATCTATTTTTTTAATTAAATGATTATATGGAACTCTTTAAAACTGTTCCCGCATATTCATGGCTATTTATTTTTTTAATACTGAAATTTACGTAATATAGTATAAAACTCATTGAAAAATTGTTAAGACGACATTTGATAAATTCTTCCGATGTATTTTTTATTAAGGGTTTCACTATATCAAATCCAGGGGGCGGACTTGGTAAATACATGTAAAATGTAAGTATATGATATATGTTACAACCTAAGATACCAGGGGTGTAAGGGGGGGGGGGGGATTTTTGATGATCTGGGGAAAAAAAGGATGAGGGTTATATTTTTCAATGGGAAAAATTATTTTTTAAAAGGTTGGGAAGTGTTTTTTTTCAAGAAAATATACACCCCTGCAAGATGCATGATTGATTTTGAACCAAAAATCTGTTCTTTAAGAAATATTTCCCTGAGTGTGTTGAGCAGTTTGTTCATCGTCTTCCCAGTATCAATAATATCTTCAACTATAAGCACATTCTTACCTAGACAAACACACTTTAAGGGACTGTTCACATATTTGGGTAAAATGGGAGGTTCCCATTGTTTTAGTCTCAACATTGTGAAATGTCATGATTTAAAAAAAAAATTCAAAATAAAATTTTAAAAGAAAATAAAAAAGGCCACAAAAACATATTTTAAAACTTTAAAAAATGTTTAATATATTAGTATATTTGTTAAATATTCGGGAAAGCTCGTTCGAAAATGTAAAGGCAAATTATTTAGAACATTCTACCAGAAGTCCTCAGAAAAATCTTGACATCATAATGAACTAGGACCTGAGGATTCTTATCATAGCATTTTTACTTTTTAGGTTTCACAGAACCTTCAACAAAACAGAACCTTCAACAAACCGAATTTCTTTTTTTCATATAATCATTTAACTTATTTTAATTTTATTTCAAGTTCAATAGCGCAGGGGCCTCATTTTATAGATAACGACAAGAAGTTGAACCATATAGACTAAGTTGAACCACTTCTCTTGAATTTGAATTAGCTCGCATGAGAATTAGTAGTCCAGCTACTTCTAGCTATTTATAAAAATTCTATTCTAGGAAGCTATAAAAATGTACCTTCCAATGAGTCAAGATTGTCAAGGCCTATGGATACCAATCAGTTAAAGTTGTTCTTTTAATTAAATCCTTAAAAATTCATAAAATAATTATAATCTAAATTTCAAGAATTCTACAGCTTTTACTGAGAGTACAAGTTTTCTGATAGATTAGGTCTAGATTTTATCTTTATGGATTACAATATGATATTAAATATTCATTGCATATCATCAGTTAAAAAACAGGAATTAAACCAGACTGATAATAAAAACAGATCTTGAATATTATATAAACATTCTTAACAGTTTTGATTATGGAATGAAGAATTTTAATCATATTTAATACCATTCTTTATCGTCATGTTTAGTGGAGAACATTGTTCATGACTATAAATCCAAAACATTAACTAAAAAATTAAACTGATGGTATTCCTATGATTTTTATTTCTCCACTTGACTGGTCGTTCTCGTAGGATTTCAGTCGAATAAAGTCAACCGACACCTGAAAAAAAGTTATCTACTAGAACAAATTACTTTCTTTGGGTCCAATAATTTAGGTTCCCAGGGGCCAGGACCCTTAATTTGGGTCTTATTGTTTAGGTCCCCATTTACAGGTTAATTTTAATAAAAATAATGTTAAGAGCTCTTTAAACAAATATTTGTGAATTTACCTGAACACTAGCCTCTGAAGTATTGCTGTTGAGACTATTTACTCGNACACTATCCTCTTAATGTTTAGGGATACAGAACAGACTGGTCCTTAATTCATTTTATAATTGTTATTTTTTATTGTTTTTTATTTTAATTTAACGACGCCAAATTCTATCTTGATTTAAAAAATAAAAAAGCTAATTTTATAAAAATTATTTTTTTGTGGAGTAAAACATATCAATAATGTCGTATTGAACATTTAAAAGTAATTTGTTTTTGAAAAAATGTAGTGCAGTCTTTTTAAATTTTTAATGTCGTTCTTACATCATAATTAAATGAAGCAATCATAAAAAAATATATGTATTGTTTGCATCATTCAAACTATTTGATTCTGCAGGAATTATTCAGAGTGTCCCAATGAAATGGTAATTTGGAGAAGACCTTTACATCGTATTTGTTGTTTAATTACTAATTATTTGTATTGTTGTATTAATATATGAATTGTTGTACTAATATATGAATGGTTGTACTCATATATGAATGGTTGTACTAATATATAAATGGTTGTACTAATATATAAATTGGTGTACAAATATATGAATGGTTGTGCTAATATATAAATAGTTGTACAAATATGTGAATTGTTGTTCAAACATATGAATTGTTGTACAAATATATGAATGGTTGTGCTAATATATGAATGGTTGTAGTAATGTATGAATTGTTGTACTAATTTATTAATTGTTGTAATAAAATATGAATTTTTCTACTAATATATGAATTGTTGTACAAATATATGAATTGTTGTACTAATATATGAATTGTTGTACTAATATATGAATTGTTGTACAAATATATGAATTGTTGTACAAATATATGAATTGTTGTACTAATATATGAATTGTTGTACAAATATGTGAATTGTTGTACTAATATATGAATTGTTGTACTAATATGTGAATTGTTGTACTAATATATGAATATATTATAAAACATTACTCACTTGTAACCATTGTAGTCGTCGGGAATATTTATAATCCTATCTAGGTTCAAACTCGACATATTTTCTTCGGATCTGGAATCCATTTTTAGTCTTCACTTCACGGAGATACTGCGAGGAATGAGATTCATCCCTGGATTTACATGGGAACACAAGGACTATGGGGGAGGAGGGGGAGGGGGGAATTTATATCTTTATCATATTTCAGCCATCGAAAGATAACTAACTTTGAATCAGATTCGTACTTCTGTTTAAAATGTTTATGCAAAATTGAAAAATTATAATTTTGATATGAATTACTATTTACTAACGGGCGTGCAGCCGTGCACACTGCATAATCACATTTCAAGTTGGAGGGAAAAAAAATCAACACATCTATAAAACTGCGAAAAAAATGAAAGGGAACCAGACATTGAACAGACCGCTATCAGGTTGAATAAGAAAAATATATAAAGAATACATGTTATATTAAAGCTAGCCAGACACTACTAATACAAGAAACCTTCTCTTATCAGCATAGAAACATGAGTATACATAATTAACCCAGATTGTACTCTTTCTCTCTCAAAAAAGAGCTTAAAATTGAAGACTGCAGGGCTATATACATATTTTCTATAGTTATTTTACTTATTTTTAGAATTATTTTATGTGGTTCTGTAATAAATATCGGGTCATATGATATTCTGTAAACCTGCAGTACGTTGTACATTATTAACTATCTGTTACAAATACAGCAATCCCTATATTTGTTAACCTGAACATACATAGATATATAAAACATGATCTACGTAATATTATTAAAACATGCATTGTGATTAGATTAACTACGATTATATCTATCCTCACTAATCTTGTAATATTGTAAATATGTAACATGGTTGTCTGAATCATGTGATATAGATAACGACGGAGAAATTGTAATTACGTCTCAACCTTAACTTGTAACATATAAACCTCAAATACATTATTAAGAATTAGAACTCCACTTTGATTACAATGTAGAGAAATTGCATCCTTGTTGAAACATACGGGTTGAGATAATACCCCAGTTTATGGTACAGATTAATTAAGAGCTTGTTTGATAGCTAGGCTTGTGTCCCTGTGTGACATTTAGAGCATGATTAATAGCTTGTTTGATAGCTATGCTTGTGTCCCTGTGTTGCATTTAGAGCTCGATAAATAGCTTTTTGGATAGCTACACTTGTGACCCTGTGTGACATTTAGAGCTTTATTAATAGCTTGTTTGATAGCTATGCTTGTGTCCCTGTTGCATTTAGAGCTCGATAAATAGCTTGTTTGATAGCTACACTTGTGTCCCTGAGTGGCATTAATAGATCTGGATTAACAGCTAGTGTTTGTATTGACACTGATAGTTAACGAGATCGCACTCAGTGCCAGTGGCGTTAATAGTTCATGGGATTGTAGCCTTTGGGATGGTGACTTTGATAGCGGATGTCTTGTACCTGGACTGATACAGTTTGGGACGACGTTTTAAGAGTACAGCATTTACTACAGTCCTTAACATGAATTTAAAAATCCCATCAATGATTTGAAAAAAGCATCCTGATGATAAATTCTGAATGTAAAAACAGACAGTTAGATTTACAAATAAATGGCTTTTAGTACGTATTTCTAGATATTTATTAGGAATGTTTATAAGAACACCATAAAACCATGTATTTCTATATTAATACTAACATTTAAACTGTTTATACAGGTTTTTGAAGATGATGTTTTTTCCGTTTTCAGTAAATCTTGGTTTCAAATAAATGCGTCTTTAAAATCTTAAGTATAAAACAGAAAGGGCCATAGAAGGAATTGGTTTCAGCTTTTTTGGGCATTAAGTGGGGGAGGGGGGCCGGTGGTAAAACTTTTCACTTTCAATCCCCTCACACCATCAAATATACTTTCTTATTTATATGCATTTAACGTTCCTAGTAATTTCTTTTTGTTCTCAACATGTTTTATGTTTCTATTCTTGACTATTGTACCGAATTTATGACCGGTATGAATTACGTTTTTTGCTCATGTGTATGTTTCCTTTTTTTCCTTAGAAGGACAAAACAAACCTTTAGACTGTGCCTTCATGTTTTTATAATTATTTCATGTTTTATGAATTACGTTCTTAGTTCTTTAATTTTTGTTCATAATTCCTAGTTCTTTTATTTTTGTTCCTAACTTGTAGATAACTTGTGAAATGTTCTTATTTTTGTTCCTATTTTTAACACTGTTTCCCTAGACCCTAAATCGTTTATCTTTGTTCCTAATTCCTTAAAAATGTTTTAATTGTTTCTAAAATTATTTATTTTATTTATTGTTCTTATGTTCTTTGTGAATGTATGACAATCCTAGCTTATTCTTGCTTCAGTGTTTCTAGCTGGCTCAATAGTTATAGTTCCCATTTGTTTGTTCTTCTGTTCCTCTTTTAATGTTCCTGATCTAGTTCTTGCTTAACTTATCTGTTTCATATTTTAGTTCGGCATTTCTTCTTATCTATGATATGTATTTGAATTTATCATTAAAATTCCCTCAAATAACTTGAAAAAGGGGTACATACAATTAATCAAATTAAGAACATTACTTTATCAAATTGGGTACATTTTTTTGCCTCGATATCTCAAGGGGGCCCACCCCCCTTGTATCCGCCCTTGACAGACAAGAAGTTAAATTATGTTGAGTTATGTTTTAAGAAACTTGTTTATCAGGTTAAAAGTACAAACTCAATACCATGAATAGTGGGCATGTTAGTTGCGTGACTTCAAGTTAGGGATATCTTTGTGAACATTTAGATAGATAGATAGATCATAGATAAGTCATACATATAGATAGAAAGATATATCATTAAGAAAGATGATATTTAGAGAGATAGATAGTTATTAGTTTGTAAATGTAATGTTAGATTTTTTGCTTTTGTATAGTGGAATAAATTTGTATTTTAACTGTTGGGGAAGGTTTATAAATTTGTGAGGCAATACATAGAAACATTTATTTGATTTTCAAGTCTAAGAACTTAATTGCAATTGGTTTGTTTTGCATGGTAACATCATCGTGTAAGGATTAAGAATGATTACATAAAAGCCCCTTTAAGCCGCCAGTTTCACTCTGACCGGTTCTACAGTAGTTGAGTGTTGAAAAGTCACATTGTTATATATCTTGTAAATTTCAATATTTATTAAAACAAAATTTAAGTTGTAGCATATGTTTTATTACTAGAAATTAGAGAATCCATTTATTACGTCAAAATTGTGTGGCATGCACAATGTTTCAGTATGCCGGATGCAGACTGGCTGATGATTTTGAAAACTTCTGTCATATTATATTTTCTATTCAGCATGCTGGATGTGCAGGGCGAAAAACTTGAAAAATATCATTACCTCTGTGCTTTTTAATTTATAAGTGGTAATCATTTTTTGTTCTTTGGTTCAATGGGAGCGGAAAATGGAAAGTGTGTTAGCAAGATTTTGATTTTTTTAAAATCTATTCTTAAAAAGGACTAAGGTGTTTGCACTCTTGTCTCGCGCCCCAACTTTCCAGGGAGGGGGGGACGTCCCCCTCCCTATAAGCCGCCTCTGACTCCACATCAAAAATTACATAAAAAATATAAAAATTGCAATATGTTAAAAAGTCCCAGGAAACAATTAAACCTCCATATGTTTCGATGGCGAAGATGGCAACCGTGAAAGACATGATCATATTAAAACTAATGATGGGGCTTTCTTTGCACGGAACATTTTCTGAGGTGATTCTATAAGAAAACTGACCAGCTATAGGGGTGCTATGGAAACGCCTCAACACAGAAACGGACCAACACGGAAACGGACCAAAAAGTGACTTTTGCTCCATTTTCTTCTTTTTTCAAGAATTATCAGAAATCCCTCAAAAAACTGAAAAGTATTGAGGGCTTTCCAAGTATTTTTGATCCATTACCGCTATATTTACATTTGATTTGTTTCCCGTTTTTTTGGATTGGTTTCCGCTTTTTTTTTGGTCCATTTCTGGTTTTCAGAAAAAGTTTTAAAATCTCAATTTGGTTATCAGTTTCCTGTCTTCTTCGATTCGCAAATTTTAGGTTCGTTTCCGGTGTTTGGCAAAAGTTAACTATTTTCAGTTTGTTGGTCGGTTTCCTATTTTTTGCTACCTTTTCCTGCAAATTTTTGGTCCCTTTTCGGGTTTCAGAAAAAGTTTGTTGGTCGGTTTCCTTTTTGAGTATCCATTTCCGCATATTTTTAGAAAGTTTTTTTTTAATATAGTTTCCACATAATTTCGATCTTCCCAATTCAAATAAAAAAATTTCGGTTTAATTCTTGATTATATGAAAAAAACACATTAGATTGTTGAAAAATCAAAGAAGAAAATGTAACAAATTTGGAATAATTTAAAAAATCAAAATATGTTTTGTCAAAAAAAAAAAATTTAAAAAAATAAAAGTAAAAACAAAGTATTATCAAATCATTTACGTATATATGGTGGTATAGGCAATTATAGCAATATTAATATAATGAAGACAATTTATTTTTTATTTCAGATTTGATTTATATCTAGCTTTTAAAAAGCATTGATACAGAAAAGCAAGGAAACAAAGAGAAGCTATCAAAGAAAAGCTTGTTAAATAAAAAAACTTAAATAAAAAGTTGTCTTCATTATACTGATATTATCACCTACCAACCTAGAATACAACACAGTTAGATAACTGAGAAGAGAACAGAGAAGAAGAATGTTGGAAAAAATGACGGTCTTTATTATAAACATGCAGTATACTAGTTTCTTAAAAATTTTAATTTTTAAAAATATGAAAATAAAAAGTACCCAATTTGTTAAAAAATATATATAGCATAATTCTTTATGAATAAAACTTAAATACTGAAAATTTAAAATTTTTTCTAAAAACGATGCTATCTCATTTGGACTACTGCCGTTTGAACTTATATATTGATCATTTCAACTACTGCACGTGGGACCATGTGAGTAGTTTAAATGAACAATAGTTCAAACGAGTAAATATATTGCTCATTTGAACTATTTTTTAGTTCATTTGAACTATTTTCATTTGAACTATTAAAATATTATTAATGAAATAAACAAAAAATAGTTCAAATGAACATAAAAATAGTTCAAATGAAAAAAAAATAGTTNGATCAAAATTATTTTAAAAACCCTCAAAAACATTTGACTAGTTAAAACTGGAATCCGACCTAAAAATCGAGGAAACCGATCAAAAAAAGTGAAAAATTCCCTCAATAAATAAGCATTGAGGGATTTACGATTAATTTTGAAAAATTTAACTTGAAAAACCTTTTGGTCGGATGGAGCGGATACCTCTTTAAGGCGTTCAATCCTAGGAGAGGAATCAAATAATCGAATTAAGAAATTATTAGTAATGCACAACACAAAAATTTAAAATATAAAAATATTTATACTAACTTACAGACAAAAGGACATATTCGCGAATATATCATTTAACATATTACATATTACAGTCTAGCCATACATAACTTATATAATAAATATGTAAATGTTGTTAATATAAAACTCTGGAATTTCGGGAATTTTGTTTGAATTTGGTCTTCTATGACAATCACGATACATTAGTTTAGCGATCCCTATAAAAAATGGGGTGTAATTAAGATATTATTATTTAAATATTTAATTTTTTTAGATTTGACGAATAAAGCAGAATGAGTTAAAAAATCCTTTTTCGTGTCTACAAAAATATTAAACCTCCCCCCAATTCACTTTCCATTAGAATTTAGTTGAGTTTAGTGCTACCTAAATATTAAAATCAGCTGACGACTGTCTTTTGTTAAGAAAAATATGAAACGTAGAATATTCTAGATATAGAAATAAATTCCGAAGTGATAGAATTTTCTAAATATTTAAAATCGAAATTTGAAATATATAAACCTATTAAACACCGTCAAGAAATGATTTAGTAATTTTAACACATTTTTCACGGGTTTTTTATGAAATTAAAAAACTCGATTTTTGGGTAAAATTTTAAATTTAGGTTACTTTGTTAAAGTTGATTGAGTAAGATTATCTGCGCGAAGCGGCAAAATTTTTTTACATTTTCCCTAATAATTAATGGTAATCATGGACATGGAGATTGGAGAATGGAGATCAAGTTCCTAAACGGGGATATTTTTGTCCCCAAGATTCTAGGGGGGGGGGGNAGAGGGATATGCAGCTCATTGCCCTGGAGCAGCTCTGCATGCTGCTCCTCATGTCGGACAATGTTGATCGCTGCTTTGAGTCTTGTCCTCCCAGAACCTTTCTTCCAGCACTATGTAGGATATTTCTGGACTGCGAGGCTCCAGATCAGGTACAGTACGGTACAGTACGGTACATGACAGGACGGTACAGTACGGTACATGACAGGACGGTACAGTACATTATGGTATTGTGTGATAATGTACAGTACAGTACAGTACAGTACAGTACAGTACAGTAAAGTACAGTTTTATATAAAAAAAAATACTCGAACATTCAAGAAAAGGCTGAAACAATATATTGACTTTTCTTAGACAAAATTTTTTTTCTTCTACAAATGTGACTATTTGTACTTTGTAGGTTCTAGAGGTTACTGCTCGAGGTATCACCTACTATCTAGATGTTTCTGCTGAATGTACAAGGTACTGCGCAGGCGTCAATATTTTCAAAAAAAGGGGGGAAGGGGGGGGGTGAGGGATTTCTAAAGATTTGAGGGAGGAAATGAATATTTTCTAGGATGCACTTTAGGACATAAAACTATAATTATTTACAACTACTTAACAGGAAAGTTAAGGGAATTTTACTATACCAAGAGTTCCCAAGACCAATTGGATGTTATGTAGACAAAATTGGTCGAGGGAATCCGTGGTCAAGTAAAATTTTTAATTTCCCGAAAAACTAGTCGTACACATTTGAGACGAAAATTGCGCGAAGTTTTTCCCGAAAACTTCGCAGAACGGGTGGTTATTTTACATTACTGTCCCAAGGGACGTTAAGTAACCTAACCTCCCTCTTTTGGGGAATCAAAGGTCGGTAAGGTTGGTCAAAATGCGGTAAGTTTTAATTTGTTTGTGTTTGTTGGGTTGGTTAGGAAAGGGGAGATTAGTGTTTTAACATTATAGGATTTAAAATAATATGACCCCAAAATTATTTTATATATACATATATATATATCCATGAAAAGATGAAGGGACATCTAGCCTAATGTTTGGAATTAGATGACAAGCACACTTTAAACTTTACCTTAATAATTTGTGAATCAATTGGAAAAATTTATATCTCATGTTTGAAAGGGTTTTTAAAAGTTGAGGGAATTATAAGTAGACTTTACATTGGCAAGTTTTATACCTTCTTTTGACTATTTTTACTGCCAAAACTGGTTCAATATATAATATAATATTAACTTAATTTAGGCGCATTGTGGCAGTGGAGGGGGCTATTAAAGCAATGTGCACTAGACTAGAGGTGGTTGATCTTAGTAACAGGTAATTATTAATCCTTAGCATCTGTATCCATTGCACACTGGATCCTGATCCCTTAAATTATGTGGATCCACTCCATAGATCTGGATCCAGTGGTAAAGTTACTTTCATATGAAAAAAATTTAAAGGTAGAAACCATCAATTAAAGTATTACTTACATTGCAAAAAAAATCGAACATTTAAAATTAAATCCATTTTCATTTAGTTGTCTTAATTTGGATTTATCGATCAAACTTTAATTTTAGGACTAGCAGAGATCTGGCAGAACAGTGTATTAAGGTTCTGGAGTTAGTTTGCACGAGGTAATCATATTTTTATTGTAACAAATTGGCTCAAATTCATGACAGGCCATTTTGCCCACGGATTAGATACACTGCGGTGGCGAGGAGTGTCAACCTCTATCTCATTGATTGATGGTTTGTCTACTGATGATAATTATGAATAACCTAATATTTCCAAAAAGTTTGAAAATTTAGCATTATTACTTTTAAAAAATCTTTTCAACAAGATTAGAAATATATTTGAAATAAAAATAAGGGGAAGCTAAGACTATATACGCAAACAGTAATGTCTGAATTATTTTTTGAAGCAACGGATATCCAAATCTGTTAGATTGGATGGAATCTCTTTTTTATTTTGTATTTGTCAAAAGACATGGTTGAATCTTCTTGCGAGAAGAAAATAAGTGATTTAAATAATTTGTGGACTTTTTGTTAAGGCTTGACTGCTTTATAACTAAAATTAGGGTCAAGTCCTGGGATATGTTGCGATTGTTGATAGTTTTTTTTTAATCTCTCGAGTTGAGTCTAATGTTAGAGTTGACGACGAAGGAATTAAGACTCGAGACTAAGATTTAAAATGGCGGTTAATTTTGATATTGTTTTGTAGAGAGGCTGGTCCAGTGTTTGAAGCCGGGGGATTATCCTGTGTTCTAAACTTCATCAGGTTCAAATATTTTAAAAATATTTAGAGAACTATCGTTTTTGCTCAGATTTCTCCCATTTAATTGCTCTTTAATTTGGTTAATTTATCATCCATCGTATCCTTTTTTGGAACTAAATGTGATTCTAAAAACAAGAACATGATCTTACATCTTACATCTTATCAAAAGAATGTCGTTATGTCAGAATTTCGTCAAAACAAATTTAAAGCTTGATTTAAAGGGACTATTTCTTCAATTTTTTATCATATTCCTGGTGTTTCAGGGACAGTGGTTCCCAGATTCACAAGGATACCCTTCATTCAGCAATGTGTGTAGTATCAAGGTAGGTTTCTTATTAACGCTTTTTTTAGAAAACCAATGGTTTTGTTAATTTTTCTCTAATAAAAAGTATAAAAAGATTCTCCAAAAAAATGTATTTTTTCTAACCATATTTTCATTACTTTCCAATGAGTTTAAGGCATAAAGAGTGTTTATCATTTTCACTGTTATATCCGATACTGTACTGTACAGTACACTGTACAGTACAGTGTACTGTACACTGGTGCATCCCTGGAGTACATCATGTGCGTTACTGTACTTTCTCTGTAAATAAGAAGTATAGAAATAATGAATATTCAGTTATCTTATCACAATTATTTGCAAATATTTGTGAAAATTTAAAAAATCAGAATATGTTTTTTATGAACTAGTTAGAAGAGAACGTAATGCAAAATAATACAATCATTACTGAGCTTAGAAATGTAACTAATGTAATTTGAGAACTAAATATTTTTCGCTGAAAATAAATAAAAAGTTCTTAAAACCAGAATATCGGATTGGGTATTTTTGATTTTTCCTCTCAAAAAGCTTTAAGAATGAAGTCCTTGGAAGGGATAAGTCTGGTACTTAAAAATGTATTCCACTTCAACATTATTGTATATCTATTGTCTAGATCTATACATTACTAAATATTGTGTTCTAAGATGGAATCCCAGGATAGTTGTCTAGGTGGTGTTGAATCTATCTATCTATACACTACTAAATATTGTCTAGGTTGTGTTTTTATTTCCCCAGTTGTGCCCCTCCCTATGAATAAAGACAATTCGCGCCCACTTTTATAATAATAATTTAAGCTTTCTGTTGTTGCTTTTTATGCAGCCAGTTTTCATAAAATAGAATTTTTACTTCTGTTTCGTTTCTGGTCGTTTCGGCCGTTTGGCTTTTATTGAAAAAAAACCTACGAACAGACAAACTTTATTTAAGTTAGGGTCTGATGTTTGTTAATATGTTTATATTTAGGTTTATCAGGAAAGGTATTGATCCTGCTCCTCTGGCAGAAAACGGTTTAACTGAAGAACTCCTGGATAGATTATCCACAGCAGCTAGTCCCAGGGGTCATAATACTAGTATTACAGGTAGTCCGCTAGTCCCAGGGGTCATAGTGCTAGTATTACAGCTAGACAGCTAGTCCCAGGGGTCATTTCTAGTATTACAGGTAGACAGTAGTCCCAGGGGTCATAATACTAGTATTACAGGTAGACAGCTAGTCCCAGGGGTCATAATACTAGTATTACAGGTAGTCAGCTAGTCCCAGGGGTCATAATACTAGTATTACAGGTAGTCAGCTAGTCCCAGGGGTCATAATACTAGTATTACAGGTAGTCAGCTAGTCCAAGGGGTCATACTACTAGTATATCAGGTAGACAGGGTCGTCGTTAACGATCGTAAATGAAGGGTTGTCGTTAACGATCGTTAATAAAACGGCGAGTTTTATAAAAAACGATCGCTTTGAGAAACGATCGTTGATTAAAACGATCGTTTTTAAAAACGATTGTTTTGAAAACGACCATTTTTAAAAAACGATCGTTTTTAAAAACGATCGTTTTGTTTTCGATTTTTCGTCGTTTTCATAACGAAACGACCGTTTTTCAAAAAATTTAAAACGTTAACATCCCTAATGACAGGTAGTCAGCTAGTCCCAGGGGTCATAATACTAGTATTACAGGTAGACAGTGAGCTGGTCCCAGGGGTCATAGAATAAGTATTACAATAAAATGATCTGATTTCCTAAAAATAAAAAATGACCTAAGTTGTGAACTTTTGAATATGTAGATAATTTTCTGGGGTTTTATTTAATACATAAAAATGAACTTCTTTTGATAATATTTGTGATCAGGAACACCTGGAGGTCCCGGAGCTCCCACTGATTCTGGTGGAAAATCCTCCCAATCTGTCTCCACCACCATCTCTCTCCTCTCCACCCTGTGCAGGGGCTCCCCCACCATAACCTTCAATATTCTGAGGTACCAAGAAAAAAAAATATTGACATGGATAAAGATGATGCTTTACCTCCCATAGTAATTAGCTGTTAAAGGCCGGGCACATGGTTGCCTCTGCGATGGCGGACGGGGTGTCCCAAGATAAGGGCCTGTCGGATCTTATTTCATTGTGAATTAACTTTGCATAAAGTAAATTCCTAATTTTTGTATCGACAACATTGGCCTTTCGCTGTTCCTTAGATAATAGAGGGGGGAAAACAATTTGGTGGATTCTCACAAACGGAAAATATCTTCCAGAAAAATGCACTTGAAAAAATGCTTCTGACAAATAATTAGTCGCCATTTATGATGCGTTATTATTTTTATTTAATCATTACTTTTAATTTCAATTTTAATTCTCAACATCGACTGTTAACTACTCCCTGGATATTCGAGGGGGCCGAACTCTGTTGCTAGCGCATTTTGGAAAATGAAGTTCGGTACAATCCAACTAATGGAAAAATGAACTTAAGAAAATTTATGTGAAAAAAGCATCATTTATGTGTATTTATTCTTATTTATTTTTAGGTCCAGTCTTCCTGTGGCTATAGAGAAGGCTCTGGAGGGAGATGAACGGTGTGTGCTGGACACTATGCGACTAACTGATCTTCTTCTGGTCCTGCTGTTCGAGGGCCGAGCAGCTCTTCCTAAAGCTCCGCTTACTCCCATAGCGTCCAGGCATCATCCTGACGCGTCCCGACTGGCCGGTCTACGCAGGATGGATAGCGCGGGAGAAAGGACGCATAGACAGCTAATAGATTGTATACGGTTAGTGAATTCTTAAATTACATTTTTAAGTGATCTGCAACACGATATTTCCCGCATTGCTAAAGGGTACTTTCATAAATCAGACATACCGTTTTTTTATTGAGGGTCACTTGAACTATTACGTTAACAGCTTCTTGATTTGATTTGAAAGGGTACCTTCGTGAATCGGACATGCAATTTAAAAAAATCAGTTTTTGGGTTGCATGTATTTGTCATTAAGTACAGAGGCTTTGAATATCCTTTAAAATTAATAAACTTCCTTTTTTAGATCCAAGGACACGGATGCTTTAGTTGAAGCTGTGGAGAGTGGCCAGGTATAACTATTTATTTATAAATTAAAATTTTTTTTAACAAAATTTTAAAAAGAGCAGTTAATTTTTTTCTCTGACCGTTGTATCTTGTTTTCATCTGATCATACATCTGTTTTTTGCCCTTCTCTTTTAGATCTACGCATTCTAATCTCTTGTAGACAAGGGGAAAAATGCATTTTGACAAGTATTTCTGATTATTACCCTCTTGTCCTGACAGAGTGTCCAGATTAAAAACAGGTTTAATCAGTGATTGGGGTTCCCAAGCAGGACATTAGTTCACAGCAAAAAATGTTATAGAAAAGTTTTTACGCTCTTTCCAAGTTATTACACAGTATAAAAACTTATTTTTGATATGAAATTAATCCTAATATTTTGTTATTTTATACCGTGCTTTCAAGCTCAATCGCCCTCCAATGCGGTCTTGAGAGTTAATTACTACATTAGATTCATCAGCAGTGCTCAAGGTCCATTTTGATGTATTCTAATGCCGTTTGCAGGATCTTCTGATAATATAATAATAATAACAATATTTCATGTCATGAACATTTCTCTAAGATTTGCTGATTCTTTTTAGCCAAAGAATAATTTTCAAATTGGTTTCTTCTTTTTTTTCGCTTATTTTTATGCTAACATTTGATGAATCATTCAGAAATAAGGAAATTTTTAATAATTTCTCTTTTTCCAACAGTTCAGATTTTGGTTTTGAGAGGGAAATTTGTTTTTCTTCAATTTTTGGTTCATATTTAGCTCCATGGATCCGCATATTCTTGCGGATCCGGATCTTGATCCTTGAAGCCAAAATGATGCGGATCCAACGGATCCAGATCCTAAGCAATAGACATTGATGTACGTAACTATGTATTCCAGGTTGAGGTAAACTTCATGGATGATGTTGGACAAACCTTGTTAAACTGGGCTTCAGCATTTGGTACTCAGGAGATGGTGGAGTTCCTTTGTGCCAAGGGGGCTGATGTAAACAAAGGTAAGAACAGATACTTTCCCAAAGGCATTTTAATTTTTCGCAAAAGAAAATTTCTGAAAATGCCAATTTTCCCAATTTCATTATTTTATGCTGGAATTTTCCTAATTTTTATGATTCCTTTGTACGTGCCAAGGGGGCTGAAGTAAATAAAGATATTGACATAAACTTTCCCAAAAGCAAGTCATTTTCCCAAAGGATATTTTCTTTACAATTTACCATAGGCACTTTTCTAATTTGTTGATTCCTCTGTTACAAAGGAGTTAATGTAAATAAAGGTAAGGACATATACTTTACCAAAGGCATTATAATTTTCCCAAAATAAAAATTAAAAAATATTGTCACTTTAAATAATTATCCAAAATGCAAGTTTCTAAAAAGAATTTTTTAAGTGAGAACTTCCGAAATGTACAATTTATAAATTGATCCGCGGCTTAAACCTAACAAAAACAATTTTGTAAAATGTTTTTTTTTATTTTGAAAATAGTTAAATCGGTTAGACAAATATGAACATGAACCATTACTGCCTACCAGGCAAACCTTAACATGACCTTGTATTATTTAAAGCTAGGAAGTGGTAAACAGGCACAAAGTCTTATCCCATTTGTAGTGTTGGTGTTGCCAAAATAAATGAATGAATATGAGATGTATTCCCCCATTTTTTTAAAATCCGTGTCCCTGTCAATTGTGAGAGGAAAAGGACGTAAAGACATGGATAGTAAAAAGGACTGTAAGCTTAATATGAAGTGACCCTTCAGGATGGCAATGCCCGATTTTCTGATCGAAAAGTGTTTATTTCTGTGATTTACTCTATTGTTTCTTATTAACAAGGAATGCGCAAGTCACTTTTGCAGAGAACCCGCAAATGAAAATAAACAGTTTAAAGTTACATAAACAATGATTTCTAATTCATAATTAATCAGACAAAGCTTTCAAGGGTACCGTTGTAAGTCGGACATTGCCATCTTTGCATGAAGGGTCACTTGAAATTATGCTTACAGTCTCTTTTAGTAAATTTAAATGGATATATTTTATTCTTCAGGTCAACGAAGTAGCAGTTTGCACTACGCTGCTTGCTTTGGAAGACCTGGAATTGGAAAGGTTCTTCTCAGACACGGAGCCAACCCTGATCTCAGGTTAGTCATAATCTTTCTCCGACACGGAGCCAACCCTGATCTCCGGTTAGTCTATTACCTTGCAGACACGGAGCCAACCCTGATCTCAGGTTGGTCATTATATTTCTCCGACACGGAGCCAACCCTGATCTCAGGTTAGTCATTATCTTTCTCAGACGCGGAGCCAACCCTGATCTCAGGTTAGTCATTATCTTTCTCCGACACGGAGCCAACCCTGATCTAAGGAATCATAATCTCTCTCCGACACGGAGCCAACCCTGATCTTAAGGTTAGTCATGATCTTTCTCCGACAAGGAGCCATTCCTGATCTCAGGTTAGTCACGATTTTTTCTCCGACACGGAGCCAACAAGGTTTAAGGTTTAGGGGTTATCATTCTTAGAATTTCAATGTCTAAAAAGAAAGAGAAAAAAAAGCGTTTCCAGGCAAAACATATTACTTTAAAAAAAATTATTTTTCAGAAAATGTTCAACTTTGTATGGATCTGAAAGATATTGAGAACCTTGCATTAAACTCAATTTTAAAAAATTTATAATTTAAAACTTTTTTAATTTGGTCAAATTTCAATGTATTATTAAGGTGTTTACTATTTTCAAAATAATCAAGTATTCCCTTAACCTCCCTTTGTGAGCTTTCTATATTTATTCTGCACACCTATTATTGAATATTTATTCTGCACACCTATTATTGAATATTTATTCTGCACACCTATTATTGAATATTTATTCTGCACACCTATTATTGAATATTTATTCTGCACACCTATTATTGAATATTTATTCTGCACACCTATTATTGAATATTTGTGTTGTTATTATCTTAGATTAAATTGAATTATTTGCAGAGATGAGGAGGGTAAAACCCCCCTGGACAAGGCAAGAGAGAGGAACGACGAGGGACACCGTGAAGTTGCTGGACTCCTCCAGAGTCCTGGAGACTGGATGGTTCAGGAACCTGGTCCTGTTCAAGAAAACCAGGAGGAAACAGGACCAAAAGGTATGTAATATAAAGGGTCAGAAAACTGGTTCTGTTAAAAAAAACCAGGAGGAAACAGGACCAAAAGGTATGTAATATAAAGGATCAGAAAATATGGTCCTGTTCAAGAAAACTAGGAGGAAACAGGACCAAAAAGTAATTATAAGATGGTTCTGGAACCTGTTCAAGAAACCACGAGAATACAGGACCAAAAGGTAATGATAGGATGGATCAGGAACCTCGTGAGAAAAGAAATGAAACAGGACCAAACAGTAATTAAAGATAGTTCAGGAACCTGTGAAAGAAAACCAGGAGGAAACAGGACCAAAAGGTAAGGATAAGTTGGTTCATGAACCATGTTCAAGAAAACCGGGAGAATACAGGACCAAAGAAAATGATAAGATGGTTCTAAAACCTGTTTAAGAGAACTAAGAGGAAACGGGACCAATGGTAATGATAAGAACTATGAGGAAACAGGACAAAAAGGTTATGGATAATATGGTTATTGAACATTTTTTTGGTAGAAATTAATAATTTTGTCGTGGAATGAATGAGTTGTGATAAAATGTTTATCAAATGGAAACTTAGAAGTTCCATTTTTCAATTTGACAATTTCTTTTAATCATTATATACAATGAATTAATTATCATTTTGACGATCAGGAGATCCTGAGATGGTTCCAATATACGTGTCCACCCTCCTCCCTGTGTTCTGCCACACCTTCCACAGCTCTATGATCTTGAGCGTGAAGAGGGCGTCCCTGGGGCTGGTGAAGAAGATAATCCACTACATGGACAAAAATCTTCTGGACGCCACTTCTAACACAGATGTTGCAGGTCCCATTTTTTTCAGGGGTAAACATTTTCTTGAAAAATTGTACTTTCAGTGACGGAATTTTCAATGAATTTGCGGGGTCGTTAAACTACCCACGAACTTTGAATCAGTGGCTCAAATTTGAACCGGCAGTAGGTAGTCGTAGCTCAAGTTCATTAATTCCGGTCCCATTATATTTATATTGAGGAATGCTTTTAGTTTTTATTCGCTGAATTTGGGAAAATTGTATTTACGGTAAAAAGTATTAAAATAGAGAATATCGTGCCTGTTGATATCAAATGTTTCATTTTCTACCCCCCCCCCTTTCCATAACAAAAATATCTAAACCCCCCCCCCTCATATTTTGCTATACCCCTTATTATCGTGTTTTTTTATTTCAGCAACAACAAACATTTTGCAATCTTTAAATGATCCTCTAGTTATTAATAATCTTCTAGGTGACGTTGTTCAAGTGATCGCCAGTGTGCTTGATACTGAAGATGACGAAGAAGGACATCTTGCCTGTCTCCATATCATTCAAGATCTAATGCTCAATACAAAAGGTATTTTTAAATATTTATACTTTTCCCTCCGAAGAGGAGATTTGAGATTGGATTGGATTGGATTGGATTGGATTGGATTGGATGATTGGATTGGATTGGATTGGATTGGATTGGATTGGATTGGATTGGATTGGATTTTATCCGAATTGATTTGATTTTAAAGGTAAATAAAACTTTGAAATTATGATTACATTTTTAACATGTATTTTTCAGATACTGAGAGTAAATGGTTGGAATATTTTGCCAAGCTTGGAGTGTACAGTAAAGTCAGTGTACTCTGTGAACCCCAGGAAAATACAATGTTTTTGTTCAGATTTTTCAGTCTGGAAAATTATTTAATTTTACTTGCGAGTTTACAAACAACACAAATTATTTTTACTAGGAATTCAACTGGAAAATTCACTTAAAGTTATAATCATTCTCAGAATTTATTCCTCTTCTTTATTTTTTTTATGGGGGGGGGTGTATATTTTAGAAATAACTTGTTTTTGAGAATACACAGTTTTTTACATGAAGTTCAGTTTTGTAAGGGGGACACAATTTTTGATGCCTCTCTCTCCCCCCCCCCCCTCCCGTTTCTTCCGGATTAGTCTTTTACGCCTAATGATTCTCATGTTTGGATATATTATGAAAATGTATTGACAGGAGGACATCTTGGATCTGGGTTCAATATCAGATACTTTCATTGGAGAAGACGAATCATCAGGTAACCATACGAATACGTATTAAAGGAACTGTAGACGTTATTTCAAGTGGCTCTCCGTTTATAGAATACATCTACAACACGGAAGTATTACAGCTTTGTCTGATCTGGAATAAGATATCCATGACTTATTTTAAAAATAAAAATCTCAATTGTGATGTTTCTTTTGAAGTGACTTGCGAATATTTGCTACAGAAACCATGGAGGAAATTGATAGAACTAAACACTCTTTAAGCTTGAAAAAGAACGTAAAATGACTAAAACGTAAAAAGTCCTGAAAACTTTTACTCACCCTTTACTACCCAAACATTAAAAATTCCGCTTCGCGCAACCATCCCTAACTTCTGTGGGGGGGGAGATCATTTTCAAAAGTTTTCTCATGAAAATATATACCCCTGCTAAGCACTGTAAAAAATAACGTAAATGTTTAGGATCCCGGGATACTGATATAGTATGTGGCAGAGCCTATTACTGGAAGGAATGGTGTCTAGCTAAAGGAAGAGACTGCTTGTATATTTGGTCAGATGCTGCAGCACTAGAACTATCCAACGGTTCTAACGGATGGTTTAGGTAGTTAAACAACAAATTCTTATCAAAAATGGAGATTTATGAATTGAAAAGAGATGTAGTACGATTGTCTAAACAAATACTTCTGTAAAAGTTTGTTTTGAAATCTCACTAATCTCTTCAATCTCCTAGGAAAACAAATTTGTTGGTTTCTTCAAAATTCTTCGAATTTTATTTAAAACAATCGATTTAATAAGTTTCTTACTCATGAAACTGTTTCAAGAGGAAAATAAAAATGAAGTGTTAAATTGTGAGGGTGAGTGGAGAGTTGAACTGAAAATTACTAATATTTGCTATCTAAGGTTTATCTTGGATAACAAGCTGGCTACTATGTACAGCAGTGTAAGTCCTGAAGGTGGATCAGATAGTTCAGAGAATAGAGGAGAGTTTCTGAATAAACCATTAATATTTACTATATTAGGTTTATCTTGGATAACAAGCTGGCTACTATGTACAGTAGTGGAAGTCCTGAAGGTGGATCAGATAGTTCAGAGAATAGAGGAGAGTTTCTGAATAAACCATTAATATTTACTATATTAGGTTTATCTTGGATAACAAGCTGGCTACTATGTACAGCAGTGGAAGTCCTGAAGGTGGATCAGATAGTTCAGAGAATAGAGGAGAGTTTCTGGAGAAACTACAGCGAGCAAGGTCTAGTGTCAAGCCATCTTCATCAGCTATTGAGCTTTTCAAGGTATATACTATTTAAATGGTGATAAGCATAATTTCAAGTGCTTCCTTATTTCAAGAGTGTCATACCTGATCCACAACAGTACCCGTTTAACCTTTATCTGTTCAATAATGTGGAGGATATCGTCGTTTTTCTTGCTTAAACAGTTATTGACAATCTCCAACGATTCTCTATTGTTTTTGAAGCAAGAAATTCGCAAGTCACTCTTATAGAAAACCATTTATTGAAAATAAACTATGTTTTAAAGAGAAATCGTGGATATCTCCTTTATTCTCGATCTGGAAAAGCTGTTAATGGAAAATGATGAATTGAATAATTGATTGATTAAAAATTCCGCATGTTTCTGTCAGCAATTTGAACATGGACGAATTTAGATATATTGAAAAATGAATGATTGAAAACTTCATGAAAAAAAATCTTAAACGTGAATAAATGAAAAATTAATAAGGATGAATTAACGGATAAAATGATAAATTATGTAGAAAGGATATAAGGAAGTATAAATGAATGCATGAATACATGAAAGGATGAGAGGATGAATAAATGAATGAATGAATTGATTAATATTATCAGGATGGGCCAAATGAAAGAACAATTTCTGTCGGGAACTGGATTCTTGAATGTAAGAAAATAGGAGAACTCAAAATTGTTAACAGTGACGGGCAAACTCAGTCCACGACTCTAAGGCAGGTTTTAGGCATATTATCAGGCATGGTATGTATAATATACAGGGTTACACACAACGGATGAGACTTATGAGACGACTGTACTAATAATTTAATTAGTCTTTTTTTAGTTGTGGTTCCTCGCAACTTTACACTTGTTTATTTCTTGACTAAATAATTAAAAATAACAAATAAGGTTTTTTTCCAAACAGTTGTTTAACCTTTAAATCGTCATATTTTTAGGTGCTTAGGTCGGCCCATAAAGTCTCATCCTTTGTGGGTGACTCTGTATATCTACTCGCCAGCGATAGACCTTTTTTTTTAAACTTCTATTGTCAGTCTTTTTAAATTTTACTAAATTTTTATTCTTGAATATTTTAGAGAGGATCTGGCAGGTTTCCTGTTCGAAAGCAACCGCGGGACCAAACATAGCTTTACAGCTGAAACTTCCTTAGGTAAAAACTTTTTTAGTTCAGGGGAAAATTAAAAAATTGGATGTTTGGGGAAAAAAATAACTTCTGTTCAGGTCCGGAGTTTTCAGCAGGATGGTCTGCCAAGAAGTCTAAGAAGCTTGTTTCCAAAAGTGACCAAACAAGGCAGAAAATCCGCAAGCTCTCCAGAGACATCTATGATCAATATTTTGAAGCAGCGCAAGCTACACCCCGTGGTATTGTAGCAGACCTAGCAAACATAGTTTCCAAAGTCGACATGGCTGTGAAGAAGCAGGCTAAGAACAGTTCTGGAAATGAGTGGAAGGAAGGATTAAGCTCTGCTCTGCTAGAACTATCTGAACTACTCAAGGATGACTCTAGTGTGTCTGCATACGAACTAAATAGTTCAGGGTTGATCCAATGCTTCCTAAAACTGTATGGTACAGCTGGAGGACCAGAGAAGAGTAAATATCAGAAGAAGGCAAAGCGGCACCATGAGGCAAGACTCGCTGTGATCAGAGAAACCCTTCCAGTGGAAACCACAGTTACTCTTGTAAAGAAACTAATCTCTGTGCTTGAGACTATAGAGAAGCTGCCAGTTTACCTCTATGATCAGTCCAATGGAGGATACGGTCTTCAAATCCTCACCCGAAGACTTAGGTTTAGATTAGAGCGTGGATCTGGGGAGATGGGTTTGATTGATAGATCTGGTCGATCGTTAAAGATGGAACCCCTTGCCACAGTCCGGCAACTGGAAAGGTTCTTGTTGAAGATGGTAGCCAAACAATGGTATGACTATGAGAGAACAACATTTAACTTCATCAAAAGAATAATGGAGTCAAATGTTACATTTAATTACCAGAGTGATTTTGACGAGCAGGGTTTGCTCTACTGGATCGGAACTAATGGTAGAACTGCTGCTGAATGGGTCAACCCAGCTCAGTATGGTCTGGTTGTAGTGACCTCTAGCGAAGGGAGAAACCTGCCCTATGGAAGACTTGAGGACATTCTATCCAGGGAACCAGGGGCTCTGAACTGCCACACGAATGACGACAGAAGGGCTTGGTTTGCTATAGACCTTGGAGTCTGGATATCCCCAACCTCTTACACCCTGCGGCATGCTCGAGGATATGGACGATCAGCTCTCCGAACCTGGCAGCTTCAGGGGAGTAAGGACGGGATCAACTGGACTGTGCTGTTAGAGCATAACCGAGACGAGAAGCTGGGAGAACCTGGATCCACAGCAACCTGGCAGATACCGCCGCATCCTGACGAAGCAGGAGGTTGGAGACATATCAGGGTTCAACAGATGGGAAAAAATGCCTCAGCACAGACACACTACCTTTCTCTCTCTGGATTTGAAATATATGGAATTGTGACTGGAGTTTGTGACGAACTCGGAAAAGCTGCAAAAGAAGCAGAAGCTGCTCTCCGGAAACAGCGACGCATTCTGAAAAACAACATGGTCCGTCACATTGTAAGTGGGGCCCGGGTAGTTCGAGGCCTGGATTGGAAGTGGGGAGACCAGGATGGACCAGGGGGTCCTCAAGGAGAGGGAACAATAACAGGAGAGATTCACAACGGTTGGATTGATGTTGCTTGGGACCACGGAGCATCTAATAGTTATAGGATGGGAGCAGAAGGGAAATATGATCTAAAGCTGGCACCAGGTAATTCATATGAATATTTTGAAAATATAGATTTAATTCTATTTTAGTGATGAATGCAAAAAATGTTAGTTTTTTTAATGATTTATTTTAAAATATTGAAGACTATGATCCGGAGGTTTCTTGTGGTCCTACCTCGACCTGCGGTAAAACCCTGTACACCTCCCCGCCGACCTCAACAACCTCCACAACAGCCACAGCCTCCCCTCTCGTCAAGCCAGAGAGACCTCAAGCCCGACCTCTGACTGGAAGGAAAGCAGCCTCTATTCCCAGTATTCCCGATGCTACAACAGGTTTGTAATGAAACCATCCATCAGTGTTAGGGATCCTGATCCTTTGGATCTCTAACATTTTAGCTAAAAGAATTGTCAAAAAAAAAAGAGTAGTTTTTGCATAGTATACATGATCTGGATTTTGATAATTTTGTAAACAATACGGATCCAGTATCCAGGTCCGCATCAAAATTTAATGAATCTCAAAGCACTTCCACCCTTTGCATAATCTTTTATCAGATATAATTGAATTAAAATTGAAATTTGGATTTAGTTTTTTAATATCTCACAATATCTAAATACTCAAGCTTTTACTTTTTTAATCTATTGAAAATCAATGTTTATTTCTAAATTGGCTTGAATTCCTGGAACTTGCTCGGTATCGTTCATTGAACTGAAGAAAAACACTTGGGAAGTCTCATTTCCATTTTCCCAGAGCTTCAAAAGTCCATTATACGTTTTTAGCTAAAATGTATAAATTTTATAATTTATTCTCTTATTCCTTAGGGAAGTCTTTGGTTGAGAGCTATGAGCAAACTGTTTCAGCAGATAATCTCTCCAGCAGTAACCAGCCTCAAGACTCCGCCGCTCTTACTGAGGGCGGAGCAAGAGAAAATCTCTCCGCCGGTGAAACAAATCTAGTAGCGGAGACTGTTGCTGCAAATGTTCTTTCACAGGTTTGTTAAACTTTTTGAACTTTATAACTTAATACAGCAAAATTTTATAGAATTTTGTTCATGGTTTTTGGTAATATATTTTTATTGGTAAACAAATTGGTCAAGTTTGCAATTTAGTTTTTTCCTGCTAGAACATTTACAATGTCTCAAGACTAACTTTGTGCGTTTCACAAACTTCTAGAAATATCATGATCTGGATTCTGATGAATTTGTAAACAATACGGATCCAGAATCCGGGTCTACATCAAAATTAAATGGAACTCAACGCACTGCCACCCTTTGTATAATCTGTTATCAGATGAAATTGAATCAAAATTGTTAATTGGGTCCCAAGAAATGGGCCTGAACCTTTTTTAAATTCATCAAGGAAATTGAATTTTGACCCAAAAAAAATTAAGCCTAGCCTTAGGTTAAGTATATAATACTTGATTGTTCAGGTTTTATCTGGTGGTGAGTCCCATCTGGGTCTTGAGTCTCCCAACGACAATGACACGTTGTCCCCACTGTTGGAGGTTGTGGATAATCTAGAACGGGATTCGAGGTCGAACAACTCCAACTTGAACTCTGGAAGATTAGGTCTAGGCACGGAGAAGATGGATAACAAGTCAGCAGGTAATAAAACTTGACTGTTTTAAAGGGAATGTCTTTGTGATTTAAAAAAGAGGGATATCTTCCCTTGTCATAATGTGATTCCTACCTGATGTTTGATCAGAAACAGCTCGAACATGCCACTAGATCAATCACACTTTACAATCCCTTCACCAAGTTAAAACAGGATTACTAAAAAAGTCAAAACATGCAAAAAAAATGATAATGCGCCATTTCTGACCCGGCAATTTAAAGTTGGGAGGATAATCTAAGGCTAATTTCCAACATGATACAGGACTAGATGTTGTATCTCTGGCCTCTACCCTGGCATCTGACCTCGCACACCTGGTGGAGTCGATGAACCTCGCTGATCGACCAAACTCAAATACTAATAGGTATTGATACTGATAACAGCGATGTATTTCAAGGAAGATTTTAACTAACAAAAAATATAGATCGGGAAACTCGGTAAAACCACGGGAATGTTCTTATCTTGGGTTAAAAGTTTTAAGTTGATTAAGTTAACCTTTTCTACGATAGTAGGCGATTATATCAAGATTATGAAGACGACTTTCGATTTCAATTTTGATTTATATCCAGCTTTAAACAGCATAGATACACAAAAACATGGAAGCAAAGAGAAGCTGTCAATAAAAAAAATCTTCTCTTTAACTGCTTGTAAACTTGTAATTCAAGAAAAGCTTGTTAATAATTATAACTTAAATAAAAAAGTCGTCTTCATTATATTGTTATAATCGCCTACTACTGTAGACCAAAAACTTAATTTCCTGACAACGCTATCTTTTACTGAAGTTATAATTTATTAATAATAAAGCTTTGGGGGGTTTCTGTCTTAGTTTGAGTATAGAATATTTGCTCTGCTAGCTAGTTAATTGAATTTGTTAATTTACAATAATCTGGTTTATTTAGTTAATTTACAATAATCTGGTTTATTTTGTTAATTTACAATAATCTGGTTTATTTTGTTAATTTACAATAATCTGGTTTATTTTGTCAAGTTCCTGCCTTCTGCATTCTTAACATTCAAGTTTTATTTTATTTCAAAAATCATTTTATGGATTGATAATTTGGGTAGTCTTAATATTCAAAAGAAGTATAGTAATTTACGAAGTCAAGATATTCAGAAATTATAAATTGATTTAACGTACATATGCATAAAATCTGCCCCAAATAGTATCTTAGTTGATGAAATATGCGACAAATAGCATCTAGTCGATAAAATCTGCCTTAAACAGTATCTTAGTCCATGAAACCTGCCACAAATAGTATCTTAGTCCATGAAATCTGTCACAAATAGTATCTTAGTCCATGAAACCTGTCACAAATAGTATCTTAGGCCACAAAATCAGATGCAAATATTATCTTAATCCATAAAATTTTCTGCCAAAAGGATCTTTGTCATGAAACCTGCCGGAAATAGTAGTCCATCAAGTCTAACACAACATGCATCCTGCACTGTATCCATTATTATCACTGGGATATACTGTTGTTGGTTAACGGTGACAAGAAGTAGGGACAAAGAATAGATTAAATACCTATTTTGTGACCAATTTCGAAGAGCCAGCCTAAATATATATGTCTTATTAAGGTTCAACTACCTGGAGCTGACCGCTGCAGATCTAAACTCTGAACTAAACCTAGCTCTGGACAGTGTAGTTACTACTCCTACCCCTCCACCAACCACTGGCTCTCTCATGGCTTGTGTCACAACTCCACCTCCCAACTGCCCTCCACCGCCTCCTCCGCCCAATAACCAGGCGAACTCCGCCACAGATGATGAGAAAAGGCGGGTGCAGGAGGTATGCGCTTATATTCCGCATTTTAGTTTTTACCCTGTGTTCTTTTAGAATTATTTTTGATAGTTGACTTTTATTTTATTAAGGAGAATAACATTATGGCCTATAATCAATTTTTAATTTAGAAGCAAAATGTTTTTTAGGCTTTTTGAAATAGTTGCTTGCTTAACCATTACAAGTTTTCCCACGTGTACAATTTAAACATATATTTCTTCATATGCCTCACGTTTTGCAAATCCAAATATGTCCTCTTGCCTTATTATCTCTTATCTCTCTGAATAACTGAACAAAAAGAAATAATATTCACTCCCTATTTTTTCTTGTCGATTAATCAGTAATATGAAACTTTAACCTGTAAGCAAATTCCTAGATTTATGATTTGATTTGATACTTATCAACATTCAACAACACTTGAAATATATAAAAAATGTAAAACTCTGGTTAAAAATGGCTTTAGACCCTGTTCCACCCTCTGTGTGTACTTAGGTAGATGAGAGGCCGGATACCCGGAAAGAAAACTCTGTTTCCGTCCCAAACCTCTCCAATCATGCAGACTCTACTGCTGTCAGGGATACATGACAACCAGACAAAAAAATATAAAATTGGACAAATTAAGTTTTTTCCTTTTGCTATTTTGTGTGTGCTTTTAAACTAGATTTTTTTACACATTTAAAATCGTTAACTTAAATATTAGAAGAAAAAAAAATATTTTTCCGGAAGAAGGTCAAATTATAACGGATTTGTCATTTGTCACACGTACAGTTTATTGGAGACATTTGCGGCAGTGGCGCGCAGGCGTACATCTGGTGCATCTAGCAGCGCGGCATCCACGAACGCTAACAATAGTCGGAACACGGCCAACTCCTTGAGTTCAGGAGTGTTTGGACGCGGGTTATCCACGAATAGTGTTTCTAGTTTAGTTCGTCTCGCCCTGTCGAGCAATTTCCCTAGTGGGTTACTCAACCAGGTATACAGTGGGACCTATAAAACTGTGGAATGTGAAGACGACATTTAAGCAATCTGATGTGTATTTGATGCTGGTATGAAGAAAATAGTTTTACTAGCTGATTGCAACCAAATTTATTGGGTGAAATGGGTCTGTGTACACTGCACAATTGCTGTTTGTTATTTTCACTGAAATTTTTAAAATCATAATTTGATCTTAACTGTTATCTCCTATTCCACAGAGCAGTTCGAGTAAAAATTGTATATACATGTTTTTTATCCATATCGCTTCTGAATCAACAATCTTTAAACTATTTTTAATTTACTTAAATATATTGCAAAAAACGATGTACAACAAGAACAATGACAGGGTGTGTGCACACGTGTGAGCACCCTGTATAATTGCGTCGACCATTATCTATTTTATTTTAAACATATTACTAAAAAATTTAGATCCGAAAAAAAATAAACGTTAAAAAAGTTTGTTAAAAGCTTTTCTTCATGTCTAATTCTTTGGAGGCCCAGTCCTACCCTAGCTTGAATCCTGGACAAGGAAACAATGGATCTGACCGACAGAACTACGATTCTGAGCAGGTAGATAAACTGTCCTGATAGATGGATAGATATGCAACATTTTTATTTTATTTTGGTATATATCGAATATTGATCGATTTGAAGTATTTTAGATTATTTTGAGGTGATCTATCGATTGATTGATTGATTTTATAAATATTTAGAAATGAAAAGACGTAATTGTTGGCAGATTTATAGTAATTATTAATCGATTGTATATTGAATGAAGGATTTTGTTAATTAATTGATTGCTTTTGTTTTCAGGTTTCAATGGAAGAGTTTCTAGAGTCGTGTAGAGCCACTACACTACTTGCTGAACTAGAGGATGATGAGGTTAGATCAGTGTTTCATTTATTATTTCATGCATTTATACTTTCATTCATCCTTTCATCCATCCTTTCATCCATCCTTTCATCCACCCTTTCGTCCATCCTTCCTTTCATTCATCTATTCATCCTTTTACCATTTCATTTATTTATTCATCCTTTTGTTCGCCGATTCATCCTTCCGTCTACCTATTCATCATTTCATTCACCTACTCATCCTTTCTTAAATCTATCTACGAGCTGGTAAACACATAACTGGATTCGGTCCGAATCCGTCAGTAACGGAAAGGTTCATCTACCCTTACACACAGGCACTATGGCTTAGGGTTGTATGGGTGTTATTGTTATACTTTCATCCACCTATTCATACTTACATTGATTAATTTATTTACTTTTTCATCCTTTTATTCACTTATTTATTATCATTTATATTATTATAATATATCCTTTCATTCTTAATTTATTCTTACATTTTTTCATGGCAAAATTAACTCACATTTACATTTTGTGTTTACTTTCATATTATGTTTAGTAAAATTAAAATAATATGTTAACTTAAACTTCTAATATATCTTTCATCTGATGAATCTCTACATTCATCATTGTTTTGATTGTATTCAGGAGCTCCCTGAAGCTGAAGATGATGATGATGAGAATGATAATGATGAATATTGTGAGGATCAGTTTGATTGTATTCAGGAGCTCCCTGAGGCCGAAGATGATGATGATGAGAATGATAATGAAAAATATTGTGATGATAAATTTGATTGTATTCAGGAGCTCCCTGAGGCTGAAGATGATGATGAGGAGAATGAGAATGAAGAATATTGTGATGATAACTTTGATTGTATTCAGGAGCTTCATGAGGCTGAAGATGATGATGATGAGAATGATAATGAAGAATATTGTTTATGATAACTTTGATTGTATTCAGGAGCTCCCTGAGGCTGAAGATGATGATGAGGAGAATGATAATGATGAATATTGTGAGGATAACTTTGATTGTATTCAGGAGCTCCCTGAGGCTGAAGATGATGATGATGAGAATGATAATAAAGAATATTGTGATGATAACTTTGATTGTATTCAGGAGCTCCCTGAGGCTGAAGATGATGATGAGGAGAATGATAATGAAGAATATTGTGAGGATAACTATGATGAAGAATCATCTGACTCTGCTAGAAGCGTCCTAAGGTAAGTTCTGAGTCACATAAAGCAAGGAAAGTACACATGAAACCCACAACTTAAATATATACAAACTGTGTAAGCCAAAACAGTTCTTAAACAACCTTAAAAGGGATCGAAGTTTTACTTAATCTTGATAAATTCTAAGTGACTCTTAAGCCTCCATTTATTAATTAATGGCATATCCGACTCACAACGGTATCCTTAAAAACAACTTTGTTTGACCAAGAAAATTGATTATTTACAATTGTAGTGTCCTGTTACAGTCACTTACGGATTTTTGATACAGAAACAATGGAGGAAATTGTCCGAATTAAACTTTTGTTAAGCTAGAAAAACGACGAAATGTTTCACACTATTAATCAGATAAGAGTTTAAATAGTTCCGTTGTGCATTACTTGAAATTAAAACGACATTTCCTTTAACATTCTTGACGTATAATTTCGATGGCGTATCTTTCGACTGAGGCATATCCATAATACTCCACTTCTGACATACGCCACATCCGCTATACTACACTTTCAACCTACTAGCACGTGGTTTTACGGCTTTTAGTTGGACATGTGGCTGCAACGTCCGGCCCCCTAGCCTGTCCTAGCGGCAGCACTTGGTCCAGAAATTGTCTTAACCTACCCGTCAAATTATACAAAATAAACAGTTGTGGTTGATCTGATATTGCAGTAGTTCAGTAGAGAGGATATTGCGTATAGACGATGTAACATTACCATAATTTATTTTGTAGTAAGAGAAAACAGTGGGATGACGATCATGTGCTGAAGCGTAAATTCTCTGCTCTTATCCCCGCCTTCGATCCCAGGCCAGGTCGGACCAATGTCAACCAAACCACAGATATCACTGTACCTGTCCCTGGTGAAGGGGAGGGGAAGGTTAGCCCCGCCCCTGGACTCCATCAGACTCCTGGACTAGTACTTGTGGTTCGAGGTCCTAATCTACCTGGAGTACAGGATATCGAGGTAAGTGTATACCAACATATCAATATATATCATGAGATCATTAATAAAACAAACCCAAGGTCCAACTTATAGACTGGCCCAAGCGTGATTAAGATGCGTATTGAAAGGGGTGGTGCTGTTGGTTGGGATTGCCTCGGACCAGGAACAACCTCAGCAATTTAGTTTAAAATAATAATATTGATTTTAAAAAGCCTTATTTCTAACAAGGTTGGTGGTGTGCATAGTACTGGTCTTATGTACCCAGTCCCACACAAATCAGACTAGCCGTATACTACAGTTTACGTTCAACCATGGACCGAACTTTATGAATTTGAGCTACCTACTGCCAGTTAAAATTTGAACCAAAGATTTAATCTAATAAATATTTTAGGTTGAGCTTACTAATCCTGACTGGACAATATTCAGAGCTGTTCAAACAATAATTCAGGTACAAAATGGGACTCATTACCTTAAAACTGAGAATAGGACGACATAATTAACGCAATCTTGTGTGTACTTAATTTTGATATAAAGAAAATAGATTTACCAGTAGGTTGAGAATTATTTTATTAAGTGAAATGGCGCTGTGTTCGCTGCCCAGTGCACACTTACTGTTGTTCTTGTTTATTGGACTATTTAAAACTTAACTTGGCTCTAACCGGAAATATAAGGCATTTGTCATGTATATTGTATACTCTCTATTTTACTAAAAACTGCTTTCTGTTTTGATAAACGCGACCTGAGGTCAACAATTTGTGTGAAAAGGCGCTAAACTACATCGCTTGATCCCAATATAAACTGTTTCATATACAGTCATAACCAGAAAGACCCGGAATTAATTCACAGTTAATCAGACAACTGTTGTTTAAACAATTTTAACTACTGAGGATTGTCGTGATCGGCGTGAAGCATTATGTTTAGTATAATTCTTTTTTAATAGAAAATGTGAAGTTATAAACTGAAATGTATAAATTATATCTGGTAATTTTAAACATACAATAAAGGCAGACCACATTTTGGAATTGGGAGGACTAGGGCTATTTTGTTATTATCATAAATAATATTAGTAAAATTAGATTGACAAGTCGTCTGATTAATTAAAAATTAATTCCGGATCTTTCTGGTTATCACTGTATCTGTGCCCCCTTATTTATAACTATTTCACTGAAAACTGTTTTTTATTTTAAGAATACGAATCTTGGATCTAAATCAGATCGGTTCCGCCGAGTATGGGAGCCAACATACGTGATCCTTTATAGGGAGCAGAGGGAAGGATCCGCTCCAAGGGAGGATTCTCTCCCCTACCTCTCAGCTCCAGGATCCAGAAGGGGATCCTCACTCCCCCAGCTCCCTATTACAGCAAACACCCAGTGCAGTATGGATGAGGTAGGGTATAGTCTAGATTATATAAGGCGGGATGAAATATTATTTTTAGTCGCTTCTTGGGATTGTAAAGTATTTTAACATACATTTTCTCCCCTTAAAGGGACTGTTCAGGTAAAGTGTAAGGGGGTACCTGAACAGTGCCTTTAACTCTTCTATTTATTTTTTAAAAAATCACTAAAAGAATAAAATTATGATCCATGTCAGAGTTTGTTTTTACATGTATACAATATACATACATTTTACAATAATTATTCTTCGAAATCAAACAGTTCTGAAAATATCGAATAAAAAAATGTTTGTGACAAATTTGACATGAATGGGAAGTTCATATTTGACATTTATTATCCAAAAACTCATTTGGAAAAACTTAAAAATTTGCTCATGTGTTTGTTTTGATGTAGGTCCTGCAATTGATCCGGCAACTATATATTAACAGTGAGAAATTGGCCGTGAAGCACAAATCTATTCTCTCCCCCGAGAACTTCCTCTCAAAGAAAATCACGAATAAAATCGTAACTCAGCTTCAGGTGGAATTCTTTTTATAAATTTTGGGGCTCACGTTCAATGCAATAGTTTTAAAATGATGATTATGTTCAATTTAATTTGTTTACAAGACTAAAAATGTTATAGGTGAAGATAAAAACAAAGGAAAAAGTAATATTTTTTTTAAGTAAAATCTAATTTATCTATCATGATGTTTTCTCCTTTATTTCGCGTAGAATTTAGTTTGAGGATTTTTCTGCATTGCCCGTGAATTTATAATCTAATACTAACTGCCCTGGACCAGTGTTCACTCATTTTTGTTGTTACGGCCGAAAATTTATCTCATGATAAAATCAAAAAAAAAATTTCATTTATTTAGGATCCGTTGGTTTTAAGCTCTGCTTCACTTCCTGAGTGGTGTGAACAATTAACTTTCACTTCCTCATTCCTCTTCCCGTTTGAGACCAGACAGCTGTACTTCTACTGTACCGCATTCGGTTCATCCAGGTACATTTTAGACCAGATAGCTGTACTTCTACTGTACTGCATTCGGTTCATCCAGGTACATTAAAGACCAGATAGCTGTACTTCCACTGCACTGCATTCGGTTCATCCAGGTACATTATAGACCAGATAGCTGTACTTCTACTGTACTGCATTCGGTTCATCCAGGTTTCATTTCTTTTCATTTCATTTCATTTCATTTCATTTGAATACAGCCATTTATTTGGGGACCTTAATATCTAGATCTATTGTCTGGCTGCAGCAGCAGAGGGAAGCTGACCAGCGAGGTAGAAGCGCTGGGTCAAGCAGGCAGGATCATCAAGATTTCAGGTTCAGTTTACTTAAAGATTTTTGATATTTTACCATTTTTTTCTTGAAAACTCGTCGCCCAAAACAATTTAAATTTTTCTCAACCCGAAAAGAATTTCATTTGCCTAGAATTTTGATACTTTACTAATTTTTTCGTACATTCTTTTTCGTCACAAAAATATAAATCTTTCTCTTACACAAAATATTTATAATAATATTTAGGATGAACATAATGTTGATTGTTCAAGTTTAATAAACTAGGCTTTTAGTCCTCTTTCTATATCAACAATTTTATCTTTTAACTGTTGTTCTGAAAGTCGCCACGCGCCATTTTTAATTGTTCTCATATTTTCGCGGATTTTTCTATTTTGATTGGTGCATTTTGAATCGAGTCTGATCGGTTCAGCCGTTTTGACGTTTTTTATATATAAGCCAATGTTTATATTTGTGTAGAATTGGTCGAATAAAGCATGAGAGGGTTAAGGTACCCCGGGGGGATAAGATCCTGGACTGGGCTGTAAATGTTCTAAAACTTCACGCTGACCGGAAGAGTATTCTAGAGGTGAAAAAAATATTTAGATTAATTCATTGTTGCTTCTTTTGCTCTTTAAAAAAATACTTTTACAAGTATGCAACTGCTGTTTCTAAGAATTTGCACTGCTTTTGGTTTAGTTTCCGAAATGTATCATGTACTCTCCGAAAAATAAGAATCAGTGGAATTTAAAACCCCCGAGGGATTCAATGATAGTCTCAAGGGCGTATCCCAAAGGTTTATCATTAAATCTCGAGGGGGTTTTAATTTTTTTGAGAGTAAATTTCATTCCTTTGTAAAGAGCTAGTTTTAACATGGAACCAGAGGGGTGTAAATATTCTCTAAAAATAATTTTCCTTCGCTTTTCGGTTTCATTCGCTGAATTTGGGAAAATCCACTAGTTGTATGTATCAATGAATTTTTGGATAAAAAAGTATCAAAAATAATGAAAAAAGTTAACTTTAGATTTCCATTTTTCCATTTTTTCCCCATTCTTAAAAATTTGCACCCCTGCAATTCTTCATGGACCTGCAGAAATTGTAAACATTATTACATGTAATTTTTAGATTTGCGGGATTCAATGTAAATTTTCGGATCTCATAAAACAAGCTTTTCATAAAGGAATAATAATTTGTAAGTGATTACAATAATCTTGTTTAGGTTGAGTTCTTAGAAGAGGAAGGAACAGGTTTAGGTCCAACCCTAGAGTTCTTTGCTCTAGTAGCTGCTGAACTACAGAGAGCTGATCTAGGCATGTGGATCTGTGATGATGTTCTAGACAATATTACAAGGTTAGATACCGTCGTCTACTCCCTCTCAGAGAATTGTTTCTTTTAGTTAGGATTTAGATTTTTCTATCCCAAATGTTTTGGGATTTAGATCTTTCAATCCCAAATGTTTTGGGATTTAGATTTTTCAATCCCAAATGGTTTGTGATTTAGATTTTTCAATCCCAAATGTTTTGGGATTTAGATTTTTCAATCCCAAATGTGTTGGGATTAGATTTTTTAATCCCAAATGTTTTGGGATTAGGTTTTGTCTATCCCAAATGTGTTGGGATTAGATTTTTCAATCCCAAATGTTTTGGGATTTAGATTTTTCTATCTCAAATGTTTTGGGATTTAGATTTATCAAATCCCAAATGTTTTGGGATTAGATTTTTCTATCCTAAATGTTTTGGGATTTAGATTTTTCTATCCCAAATGTTTTGGGATTTAGATTTTTCTATCCCAAATGTTTTGGGATTTCTTTCTTTTTTATAGTCGACATTTAGTTATTAAGGAAAAAGATAGGAAAGATGGATAAACAAACTTAAAGATAACATCAAAATTACAAAATATTATCCTTACTTCCAAAACTTTAATTTCGAAATGAAAATATATCTTTTCTCAAAGAAAATTGCAGTTTTCAACAGAAGTTCATTATAGATTTTTTAAATAAACTTTATCCGCTCCTATCTTTTAATATAATGCTTTCCTGAAACTGATTTAAATGTATTTAAATACTATTTTGATATTATTGTTATTGTTTATATTATTGTTGTAGGGATAAGGGTAGTGGTGAGAAGCCCCCTGGATACTATGTATCCCGTGTAGGAGGATTATTCCCTGCTCCTTTACCCCAGGATTCACAACTTTGTCACAAGGTTTAAATAATTTTTTAACATATTTCTTTTTAAATTTAAATTTTGATAAAATTATATAAATAAGATGAAACGGTGGTAGGCGATGATGTCAATATTAATGAAGACGACTTTTTTATTAAAGTTTTTATTGTTAACAAGCTTTTTTTGAACTACTAGTTTACAAGAAATATAAGAGAAGCATTTTTAATTGACAGCTTCTCATTGTTTTCATGTTTTTGGTGTATCAATGCTGTTTAAAAGCTTGATATAAATCAAAATTGAAATCGAAATAAAATAAAATATTAATTTTTTTGCCTACCTCGGTACCCTGTAACACTTAGTCGATTCATCGAGTTCAGAGATTTCTGTGTGTACATCTATTCCTGTAAAACCCGGTATACGCTTCGTACAGTGTAAACTCAACACAGACGTGCGTCCCTTGTCCCTGAATATTTTACATGTAAAGTGGTATTCAAAAATCCAAAAGAAAAAATTTATTTTCTGCCACGTCTAGAAAGTGAATATTAATATTTTTAAAGTATAAAACAGCAAACTAAGTGTTTAAACAATTAAAAGCGTCTCTGTAGATTAATGAGGATACATCTGACAACCTTGATCAGTCAAAGGTTTAAAGGGCACGGACACTCTACAAATGGAGGGTTGCTTCAAATTACGCCAACAACAGTCCCTTAAATAGGACTGTAAGCGTAATTTCAAGTGACCTTTAGAGACAAACATCGATGTCCCATTTTATCTTGATCATACAAAGCTTATAAGTTTTGTGAATCGAACATGTGAACTGGAGACCCTGGAGGGTCACTTGAGATTATGACGACAGTCTTTTTAACAGATTTACAGTTAAAATAGATGGTTTTCCAAAGAATTGTTAAACAAAATTTTGGCATAAAATAAGTAAATTTGTGTTAGGTATTTTAATAACATGATTTTTAACTGAAATCCAGCCCTAATTAGTAATTGATGCAATCATAGCCTTTCTGAATTAACATTTAAATTGAAGGTTTCCAACCTGTTCTGGACTCTGGGAGTATTCCTGGCTAAGACCCTGCAGGATAGCAGGCTGGTCGACCTACCATTGTCCACTCCTTTCCTCAAACTATTATGCCAGGTTGACCTTAGCTCGAAATCTTTTAAAACTTATTTTCTCAAAAGGAATTTTATTGGTATTGAAAATCTCAAAAATTATGTAATGTCTAATTGCCATGCGAAAATGACTTTAGGAAGGGGGGGAGGGGGTGTTACAAATCCATTAAAAAAAAATATCAACATTTCGATATTGGTATATGCAATATGCGTCTCAAAGCGCTGATTACTGTCCTGGATTTTTTGGCTTCATTATGGCCTATTTTGTGAGGAAAAATTCGGTTATATATATTTTTTAAATTAAAATGTTACAGCAAACGATTTGCACAGGGAACTTTAATTTTCGGATTTTCTGCTGTTTTTATATTAAAATCCATTCCTAATTAAACTTATAAAAATTAACCCCTCTTACATAACAATTTGCATGCTAATGTTCGAATTTCAACTGACACGAATTATTATTATTATTTTGATCTTTTGTTGATATTGATTGATATAATTGTTACTGTATGAATATTCTAAATATATTACCAGGGTGAGGTGAGTTCAGATATGAAGGAGATGAGTGTTCTGTATTCTGGAAACTATAGTCCGGAACTAGCAGAAGATATTATGACAAGCAGTTCACTTTCAGTTGTATCAGAGGTAGAAACAGTATAATTATAATTATGTTCCAGCAGTTTTATTATTATTATGTTCCAGCAGTTTTATTATTATTATGTTTCAGCAGTTTATTTTAGAACTAAATCATTTGATATAATTGTTTCGAATTGATAGGATAGATTTTTCCTTGAATTTTTTTTTGTGGAAGTATTAAGAAATCTGATTTGATTTGGGTTTTACTACTTGTTGATAAATTAATTGATTGGTTGATTGATTTAATTATTACGATGATTTGATTTGGTTTGATTTGATAAATCCCATTGATTTGATGTTTTCATTGTTTTCATTAATCTAATTTAATTGTATTCATTTTAATTATAACTGATTGATTGATTTAATTGAATTTCATTGATATGATTATTTCTTCTACTTTTTTTGGTGGTTGATTGATTTGATTGATTTAAATTGATTTAAATTGATTTAAAAATTGATTTAAAAATTGATTTAAATTGATTTAAAAATTGATTTAAATTGATTTAAATTGATTTAAATTGATTTAAATTGGTTGATTGATTGATTGATTGATTAATTGTACTCCAGGAGAGTGAGATCTGGTCTGGAAATGAGAAGAGCTGGTGGTTTGGTTTACTTGAACTCGAGGATCTAGAATATGTTGATCCAGGCCGGGGTAGAGTCCTACAACAGCTTCACCAACTCAACTCAACTAAACTTCAGATTCTGGCGGATCAGGAACTATCTGATGATGAGAAGGTGGAGAAGGTAGGTTTGAGCAGATGGACGAATGCCCCCCTCCCCCTAGTGCATGTCCCTGTTTTGATCTTCTTTAAAAATCTATTTTGTCACCATTGATTCACATTTTTCAAGTATTTCTGGGTACTGCTGCCTCTATTTTAAATAATTTTAGGACTGAGTCCTATTAGCTATTTACTTCTTAGTAATAGTTTGTAATAAATTTTAGGAGTAAGTCCTTAAAATTATTTATAAAGCGATAAAAATCTTGAATTAAAGCCAGAAAATAGAGTGCTGACTTAACAACATGTGCAAATGATTGAACAATACAGAGTCCAGAAAAGTAGGCAAGTAGGGGCCTCTTTACGGGTTCCGAAGCTAGTAGCTGGCATATGCTAGGATGTCAAACAAAAAAAATTAGCCGAACATGATGGAAGATCCATGAACAAGAAGAAAATGGAGAACTAGCCATATATAAATGTCAAAATACTTGCATCTACTATCATCTAATTAATTTTAGAAAATTGTTTAAATTTAAAAAAAATTTAAATTATGTTTTTTAAACAAGTTGGTGGAGAAATGATTTCACAACCCCAACCGGATAAATTTTGTTTTAGCGAAGTTTGTACTAACTTTGAAATCTGTTTTTTTTTAACCTTGTTTTAATCTAACATAATTTCAAATGGAAATAATTTTATTTTCATAAAACATTCTTTTACTTTTTACTTTGAGATCTGTTTGTATAAACCTTGTTTTTATAATTTCAAATGAAAATTATTTTGTTTTCATAAAACGTTCTTTATCTTTTATTTTTAGTCTTTTTGAAAATTGAAACATTCTTTAATGTTTCATTTTGTTTTCGATAACATGTTTTTTAACATATTTTTATTTTCATATTTTTACAAAATACAATTTTTAAGCAACATGTTTTAATGCAAATAATCATTTAAGACTAATATGCAGTTCTGAAGACAGCTAATAAACATATTGTTGTTTTTTAGATTAACAGTTTAACTCTTGATGGCGCCAACATAGAGGATCTTGGACTCACCTTCACTTATAGTCCTTCCAGTGGAGTTTATGGATTCAAGGTATATCCGCTAAAAAGCTGAATTTCAGATTCATCCTAACTAAAAAAAAGACTTCTTAATAAATTGTTCGGCAACATGGATGCTGTTGGGAAACCTTTAGATTTGATTTGAAAGTTTGTTTGTTTTGTTATTACAATTGTGTACTGTCCTATAACACCCTAAGGGAGACATTTTTACATAAATATAAACATTAGGTTGTGTCTCATGGAGTACAAAATAGGTTCGGATATATTGCTAAATCTGAGGAGTATTTATTACAACGTGATGTATTAGGAAAGCTGAGGAAATATGTTGATATATTGCTACAATTACAGTTATTGTTAACATTAACAAGACCTGAAGGTTCGGCCTCTGCAATAAATATATAAACTTAGTGGCATTTTTCATAGAACCAATTTCTACGCTGTCATTTGATCCGAAACTTTCTTTAATTTAACATTAAGAAAATAGTTCTTGAGTGAAAACTTATTTTCAACAAATGAAAAAAACCTTTTTTATATTTTGCGTGTTTTCCAGAGAAATAAAAAATGAAAAAATTTTTATTAAACACATTATATTTACAACATTGTTAGTAATTTATTGTGTTCTAGGATGTTGAACTAAAGAGTGGAGGAGACGAGGAGGAGGTTACTATACATAACCTTGATGAGTTTATTGACAGAACTCTAGACTGGTGTTTTCATAGAGGGATATCCAGGCAGCTGGAGGCATTCAGAGCAGGGTTAGTTTATTTATTTAATAGAGGGATATCCAGACAGCTGGAGGCATTCAGAGCAGGGTTAGTTTATTTATTTAATAGAGGGATATCCAGACAGCTGGAGGTATTCAGAGCAGGGTTAGTTTATTTATTTAATAGAGGGATATCCAGACAGCTGGAGGCATTCAGAGCAGGGTTAGTTTATTTATTTAATAGAGGGATATCCAGCAGTTGGAGGCATTCAGAGCAGGGTTAGTTTATTTATTTAATAGAGGGATATCCAGGCAGCTGGAGGCATTCAGAGCAGGGTTAGTGTATTTATTTAATAGAGGGATATCCAGACAGCTGGAGGCATTCAGAGCAGGGATAAGTTATTTGATAATCACATGGTTAGCTGGTGCATCGTACTATGTTGCTGTTGTGCGCGAGTGGAGAAAGTTTACGCCGTTAAGCCCCCACTACCTCGACTTCTATATACACTGACACAGCCACAATTTTATTTCCTATTTTCACGCAATCAATCTTTTGAGAAAAATTACGTCATTGACTTTTTTTGTCTGATAAATGATTTATAGTGTTATAAATGATTGTTAATGATAATTTTGTGCAAAATTTCACAAAATCCTATTTTCAAATTAGTTTAATTATTTTAATCGTGATTTATTCTAGGTTTTGTACCGTATTTCCAATGGAAAAGCTGGGATCATTCAGTCCTAATGAGGTAATAATAATCTATAAACAAATACTAACATTAAATACAGTTTTAATAGAGTGTTAACCAGTTTAAAGCAGAATAAAGGTCGTCTTTGTTTAATCTTTTCAATAAACATTTATTTTGTATATTGGTGACTATTATATTAGGAATTTTTTAACCTCGAAAAATTAAAAGACTTCCTTTCTGGAAACTTTTGAAATGGTTTAACCGACTTAAATCGATTCTCGTTAATTCAATCCCTTTTTCTAGTAAAGGTTGAAAGTTCAAGTCTTGTGCCTTTGCACGATCATTTAGTTTTATCTGTCTGTAATCCTGGAATCAATTTTAATATTACAAATCTAAAAAGATGAAACTCGCTTAAATCTTAATTTAGTAAATTCACTTCAAGTTTGGAGAGTGGAAAGTAAGACATCCATTCAAGTCTGATTTGATTTTTTTTTAAACCCTCTTCATTTAGTTTTTATTTGGAGTTTACAAAACCTAGTTCAATTTCATCTCATTTTTAAGTTTCAATTAAAATCCGTAACTTGTATATTTTTTGTTCTCAAACACTTTCTCACGTTCCCAGCATTTTTTTAAACTGCTGAGCTAGTCCAGATTAAGAAATTTCCGCTGGGATTTCTACAAAACTTCAAAACATTATTATTTTTGTTTAATAGTTCTAAACTGTTGAATAAGATTGACATTGCAGTTTTACTAAATTCTGCGAAAAAAAAATGTTTTTATTGCACATTTTTACCCAACTGATTATATAATATTTCAACTCTGCCTTATCATCATTCTGGATAAAAGACGTATTTTGCAAAAACAAAGAATATTTTTTGCTTTGTAAAATTCACATTTTTTATTAAATTGCAAGTGACTAAATTTAAAGTGGGCATACATGATTCACAACGGTACCCTTGCAAACCTTAGTCTAAGCAATAATACACTTGTTTTACTATCTTAAATAATGATAATTTTTAACTGTGGTTTAATGCGTCAGAAACAAGGAATGAAATGTACTAAATTCAGCACGTTTAAAGGGACTGTAAAGGAAAAATGAAATACAGACGGAGACACGTGACAATAATACTGCACTGCCATTGGTGGGAGTTCTGGTTACGTGATACGGACGTATAAATATTATCAATTATTTCTAATAAAGATGTAAAAATATTAAATTTAAATAATAATAGGAGCAAACCTAAGTTTCTCAGGCTCCTCTGGGATATCGTCGTTTTCTGATTGGTTCCATATTGGCTGAATATGATCTGATTAAACCTGCCATTTTATACAATAATTTATATAAAGTCATAATCAGAAAGACCCGGAATTAATAATTAATCAGACGACTTCACAATCTAATTTTACAAATATTAATGAAACGATAATTGCAAATAGTCCTAGTCCTCCCAATTCCAAAATGTGGTCTGCCTTTATTGTTAGTTTTATATCACCAAAGATATATATGTAAGTCGTCTGATTAGCTCGCAATTAATATCCGGGTCTTACTGGTTATGACTTTACAGAAATTTTCGTATGAATTTTACACAGTTTTATATCAATTTCTCGAGACAGGAACATTATAAAGAACTCTTATGGGTCTCGATCAACTCCTTAAATGCTTAGGTTTCAGCCTATACCCCCTTCCTTTTTCCTTTACAGTCCCTTTAGAGAAAGAAAAACGAGGATATTTTCTGATTGGTGTTAACTGCTTAGATTAAGGTGTAGCGGGTCCCTGCATTAATAGGACATGCAGCTCTTTAAATTCGGGGGTCTGTTGAAATCAGTGTCGGATCCGTTGGATCCGCCAGATTTTAGCTTCCTGGATCCGGGTCTGCAAATATATGCAGATCCAGGGATCCGGATCCATGTGGCAAAATATTAACCGAAAACTGTCAAAAAAGAAATGTACTCAAACTCCAAAACTGTTGAAAAAAGGGAATTAAAAAAATTTCCTGATCTCTGAATGGTTCATCAAGTTCTAGCATAAAAATAAGCAAAAAAAAAGAAGAAAAATAATTTGACAATTCTGATTTGTTGAAAAATCAGTAGATCTTAAAGAAATGTTCATGACCTGGATCCGGATCCATTTTTTTCCCAGTGGGATCCAGAATCTGGATCCGCATCAAAATTAAATGGATCCTAAGCACTGGTTGAAATTACAGTAACAGATGACAACATTATTGTTTCTTTGAGTTTCAAAAATAATATTTCTTAGGTTCGAACCATGATTTGTGGAGACCAGTCCCCAGTATTCACAAGAGAAGATGTACTCAAGTACACTGAACCTAAACTGGGGTACACTAAGGATTCACCAGGATTTATTAGGTAATAGTACATTACTAGAGAACATGTACTCTAGTACACTGAACCTAAACTAGGGTACACTAAGGATTCACCAGGATTTATTAGGTAATAATACACTACTAGAGAACATGTACTCTGTACATTAAACTTAAACTAGGGTACAGAACGGATCACCAGGATTTTTTAGGTAATAGTACAATTTTAGAGAGAGAAGGTGTACTCAAGTACACTGAAACTAAACCAGGGTACGGATCACCAGAATTTATTAGGTAATAGTACAATACTAGAGAAGATGTACTTTATTACACTCGTCTAAAATTAAGGATGCATCAAATACAAAATATGTATTTCATAGCAATGAATGTTTGAAAGCTCTAATTTGACTTTTTTTCAAACAATCCAAGAATTTAAGTATTTTAGATCAATATTTCGATAGATAATCAGTTGCATTCAAGTCTGAATAAAATTTTATTTTTAAGTTACATTTACCTGATATAATTTGATGTACTCAAGCTAGAATATAAATGATTCTGAGTCAAGTTTTTGCTGGCCTTGGCAATTCCATTCTCTGCTTAGTTCAGACTTATTTTTAAACCTACCAGATTATCATTATTATTAGTATTATTATTAGTATTATTATTAGAAATAGTAGCAGTAGTATAGTATCATTAGTATAAAGATTTCAAACAAACTGTTCATTTGCCAAACTTATGTAGGTATGCAATTTCTGTAGATTTGCATTACTTAAGCTGATCTCACGTGGATTTAACGGTTCTGTCAATATTTCAGAAAGCTGTGACTTTTGAGAACATGTTGACCAAATAAACATAATTTTTTAGCGGTTTTTCTTTAATACTTTTTTGTCGGCATATACATTTTGTATGAAAAGGTATAGAATTAACAAATCCGTAAGTTTAGGATTGTCGAATAATAGACCAAAACACGTTTGATTTCAAATATAAGAAACCTAATGCTGCTCACTCTGGTAAGTCCGGGGTGAGCTGTTTTATCCATGTGAAATAAAATATTGTTCATCTTTTTTATTCGTTTTGAATTTTCATGAGAGAAACAAATCTCAAGAACTGAATTGGGTCAACCCAGACCGAAATATATTTGTGGAACTAACGCCTACTTTATTTAATCTAGGAAATCTAGGAGGTTTGGATCAGCAACACCGAATTTTAATTTGTTCATATTGTTCATATTGTTTATTTTGTCCATTTTGTTCAATTTTTCATCTTTTTTATTATTATTATTAAGGTTTATGAATGTGTTGGTGGATATGAACAGTGAGGAGAGGAAGGCGTTCCTACAGTTTACTACAGGGTGCTCCTCCCTTCCACCAGGAGGCCTGGCAAACCTTCATCCTAGGTTAACCATATATAGAGTAGACATAAAGAGAAACATGAATTAAATAGGATATTTTACAGATAGGACATTGGTTTAGAAAACATGACTTTGAAGGACATTATACTTTTTTTTAAATTGTTTTTTTTATATAATAAAGTAGTTGATGGTCGTAACAATTAAACAGGGTGCTCAGACGTCTGCACACACCCTGTCACAGTTCTTGTTTTACATCATTTTTTTCACTTCACTTCTTGTTTTTCAATTTGCTTCCTTGTGGTGCAACTACGATCATGTTCTTGATTAAATTTTGCAAAGAACATTATATAGATACGATAATGCCTTCTATAGGACATTTCATATTTGGGACAATTCCTTTAAATTACATGGTTAGAAGCTATGATTGGCTATCTGGCAGAATGTTGAGTGTACCATCGTGATAGGTCTAAGCTGAAAAATATCAAAATCACAATTAAAATAGCAACTTAAACATTTACTTTACGGGACCTATCACAAAGCTATCTCTTTCCTGAATCATTAAATTCATGTGGCTAGTAGTAAGTCTCTTTAACTCTGATTGATTTATTGTTCATTGTCTAGGTTAACTGTGGTTCGGAAAGTAGATGCAGGGGATGGAAGTTTTCCCTCTGTAAATACCTGCGTTCATTATCTAAAGGTAAATTTGTACATAGTTTTTTTTATATATTTTGCATTTTTTAAAGTGGGAAATAAAGAAAATAATGTTTACACGAAGTTGAGTATATTTAGATTCTGGCCAATTTTGTTCCTTATCTAGAAAAATTTGGGATATTCTTGTATTTTTGAAAATATTATAAATAATTAAGAACGATAAATTGTTTTTTTATTGCGTATTGTTTCGCCTAAATTGTAATTTTATGGTTTCGTTATTTTTTACAATTTTTTCAGCTTCCTGACTATTCGAGTGAAGAAGTGCTGAAGGAACGATTAATGGCCGCAACTATGGAGAAGGGATTCCATCTCAACTAATCAGCTGATTTCTTCAAGATCATCTAATGTTTTCAAGATCAGCTAATTTCTTCAAGCTCAGTTGATGTTTTTAAGATAACCTGATTTCTGAAAGATCAGCTGTTGTCTTCAAGATCAGCTGTTGTCTGCAAGATCAGCTGTTATCTTTAAGATCATTTGTTGCCTTTTTCTGAAACAGCTGAGTTAAAGAGATTTGTAATTTCGATTTTCTTGGTTTTTGTTTATTCACACCTTGTATTTTATTCCCGTATTAAGACTTAGTTAGAACTAAACCTTATTCCTGTAAAACTGCACGTGACAGCTGTGCTCGTTTCATGTTGTAAGAACATTATTTAATGTGATATAATTTTTCATAATAAACCAAAATTTAAAAATTTAATTTTTTTTATCAAAACCATTTCAGCACGCATACTGCATACTGCATATTTTTCGTAGAATTTAACTTTTAAGGTTTGAAAGAAGAAAAAATAGGAAAAAGTTAAATATTTTTACCACGTGAGACATGCGTCTACTTTTCCTCGAGAAGTCTGAGATCTGTATTGAAGCAGAGGCGTAACTATAACTGTTTCACCTGTAGGACCATTTTAGTTTACATCGACCTACAGAGATTCTCAAACTCCACACCAAGAGTTCTAATTAAATAACAACGTTATTTATTTATTATTGAATTGTTAGATTTCAATAACATTAATTTTCACAAATTGTTCAGTGTTCTTTATTATGTGAAATTGATCTACCTTTCGGGACTTGAAGGCTTGACAAAGTCCAGGTTGAGCACAGCAGTTTACACTGTACTAAAGGGTAGGTTTCCAGCACTGGTTTCAGTTTTCTATAGAAGTTACTTATAGAAAACCGTGGTGTATTTTTGTATGCATAATTAGAAAATACATTTTAGATTTAATACCTATTTAATCCAAGTTTCGGCAGAAACGCAGCCTCTACTTAGATCTGTTAAAAAGGGTTTGTATTAAAATCTTTTTAAATGCATTTTTTACAAATGTACAATTTTTACAGCTTATAAACTCATTCCTATATATATTCCAGGTACGAAGATTGTGATAGGTTTATACATCCTAATCACATACTTGTAGTCCAACTACGCGCTTTAAACTTTCTCATTCCTTCTGAAAAAGATTTCAGAAATTAATATTTTCTTTAATGAAAGTTTTTTAAATATAGGATAAATATTGTTTAAATATTGGCTAAGTATCTTTTAGATAAAATCCATATAAAATTCATGGTTCTGAATATAAAATGTTTATGATTTCAGACAGTAAACTCAAAAGTTTTACATTTAAGTTTTAAGAATGAATTTTCATTTAAATAGTTTTGAAGATTTTTTGAGTAAATATTTACTTTGACAATTAAACAAGATCAAATATAATCAGGTTGAATCTTGCTTCTATATCTTCAATCTTCAGGTCTTGAATCATCTATAGGATCATCCGAAGGGTTTACCGAATCGTCTTCAACCTATACAGTAAAATTTACAATGCTATCCCATTTGAACTACTGCCGTTTGAACTATTGTTCGTTTGAACTACTGCACGTGGTACCACGTGAATAGTTAAAATGAACAATAGTTCAAATGAGTTTATTTAATGCTCATCTGAACTATTTTCAGTTCATTTGAATTATTGTTTATTTGAACTGTTAATATCATATATGAAATAAACAAAAAATAGTTCAAATGAACATAAAAAATAGTTGAAATGGACATAAAAATAGTTGAAATGAACAAAACAATAGTTGAAATGGACATAAAAATAGTTGAAATAAAAATAAAAATAGTTCAAATGAACAAAAACATAGTTCAAATGAACAAAAAATAGTTTAAATGAACAAAAAAAATAGTTAAAATGGACAAAAAAATAGTTCTAATGGACATAAAAATAATTCAAATGAACATAAAAATAGTTCAAATGAACATAAAAATAGTTCAAATGGACAAAAAAATAGTTCAAAATGGACATAAAAATAGTTAAAATGAACATAAAAATAGTTGAAATGAACATAAAAATAATTCAAATAGACATAAAAATATTGGCCAGCCATAGCAAACATTTAAATGAACGAAGAGCTTTATTATATAAATTACAATTGAACTCCTACTTTTTCAAGTCTAATTATTTTCTGGACCTCTCTCCTTTTTTCATCTATAGGATTCAAGTTTAAGTTGAGTTTTTCATTTTCAAAAATTTCTTTTACTATATCTAGTTTAAATTCTAATTATTAATAACAAAACATTATAATGAAATGTCAATTATTTAGAAACAATACTTTTTTCTTCTAGTTTTGTTTGAAGAAGAGATAATTGCAAGGTAATAGGACTGTATGTGTACCTTTAAAGCATCTTATGCTTATGCCTGATATCCAAGAAGCCAAATGTTTTGAATTTACAGTTCAAATTTTGCCCCCCCCCCCCTAGGAGCTTCTAGGGGTGGGGGATTTTGCGCTTTCCGCAAATTTTGCCCCCCCAGATTTATTTCTGTATATGCCCTTGTATATCTTAATCTCTTCCTCCAATATATCATACCTAACATAATCTACATAATGTTAATTTTTTATAATCAACAACCTTTCACCAACACAACCATCAATATGATAAGAATTTCCTATAAATATCAAAAATCTTTTATTTTCACGGCCAATATTATAAATACACCTGTTTTAATATAGATCATTAATATTATCATTAATATTAGATGTTTGTACTTCTGCTTAGCAGGTGCCTATAGGGATTGTGAGTACAAATTCACGTTAGAATGTACAAATTCCAAGTCATAGGTTAATAAACTTTATAGTACGTTAAATTTAGCTTTTAAATACACCCACATATTGATTTACAAGGTAATTCATTCATATTTGCAACATACACTATAATACTTACTAGTCATCAAGAATGTAATGCAAGGAATGTTAATTGCAGTTGCGTGTACTCTGCGTACATATTGAAACCAGTTCTTTCTGGGCGGAATTTGTAAACAAGAATAGATGCATCAGTGTTAGTTTAGTGTTCGAGGCTATAGATGTAAATAGCCCCAAAATCAAAATTTGGGTTATATGTCATTTTTTCCGTGCGTCTGTGCGCCTTCCAAAATTAAATAAAACAAGTTCAATTTCAGTCACATCTTTCATCTTTGTTAAAAAGTTTTTCTATCCATTAAGTATTGCATATTGAAATCCACAATTGAAAATATGCAATTGTCTACTATAAAAAGAAAGATATCAAATAAAAGTCTTTGGAAGTGGATACCGCATTAAATCAAGTAAACTTCAACGTTTTGTCTTGTCGGCGGCCTTTAAAGTTAAAATGTTAACTTTCACAAAATTAAAAGATTTTAAAAATATACGAATTCTTTAGCTAAACTTGACTTCGCAATCAATTCAGTGGGAAAAGAAATAAACTGCACATTGTCAGTATCTAAAAAGCGTTTGCAAGAGGAGGACGGAATTTAGGTGATGAATCATTGAGTTCTATGTTTATTTTGTCACTGATATGCTAAAGAATTAGTATTTCTTTCGAAGTATCTCAAATTCTCAAAATGAAGAGAGAAATAGATTTACATAAATAAATTTAGGACCGGCAAAATTTCATAACATCTTTCAAAGGCACTCTCTGAACAAAGGATCCCGCTCATAAGTCCTCTTTCATAAATTTGGAACGAACTGTTTCAAAAGGTTTCTCTGATTAGAATATTTCTTTCAGGAAAATTTCTGTCAAGAATGGCAGTTAACAGATCGACAAATACGACCTTCAAACATTGTTTATTCATTTCTATACTATTTGAACATATATCTAATTAGAATTAAGAAATAGTAGAATTCAATTCAATTAAAACCAAAATGTGCCGTTCTTAAACTTCAATGAATTAGATTTTTTATTTCGTTTTTTATCTAATAATTTTTAAAATTAATTTTATTGCAAATCTGGTGTATGAAAAATCTAAAACCTACGACGAGGTCACGAGACAATTAATATTTCTATGACTTTTTTCATTTTATGGATTTCAGAAGTTTTATGTAGAATATATATGTATATATATATACATTTTGCATTTTTTCGCGATTTCGCGGAAAATAATTTTGCGAATAAATTCCGGAAAACCAAAAGTTTTGTAGCTGCAACAATTAAAAAACTTGCAAATCTGGTGTATGAAAAATCTAAAACCTACGACGAGGTCACGAGACAATTAATATTTCTATGACTTTTTTCATTTTATGGATTTCAGAAGTTTTATGTAGAATATATATGTATATATATATACATTTTGCATTTTTTCGCGATTTCGCGGAAAATAATTTTGCGAATAAATTCCGGAAAACCAAAAGTTTTGTAGCTGCAACAATTAAAAAACTTGCCTGGGCAAAAAAAAACTTTGGATTTTTTTTTATTTTTGCATTTTTTCGCGAAACAGAATAAAGAAAAATTTCAAGAAAAAGGTTTAGCAAAACGATTAGGCATTTGAATATCGTTCGTTTTTTAAGACTTTTCAGATTTTTAAAAGGTCCAACAAAATATTTTAAGTTTTACAAATTTCAAAACTGTTTTTTCTAAATATTTGCTCATCTTACACTATTGTATAATTTTCACCCTGAGAGAAGGTATTTGCATGAACGAACCAAATAAACGATCATTTTTTTTACTTTTTTGGTTCGTTTTTTAGTTCGTTTTTTGGTTTGTTTAAAGTTCCTTTAAATCTTTTTAATTTGAACTGGCGCGCATGCACTCTTAAAGTACGCAGAACGCATGCTTGCGTTANAACATTTAAGAAAGTTATTTTCAATTCCTTACTTTTATTTTTCAGATGATGAAGGTTATCTAAACGAAGTTTGATCGAAGAGTCCCTTTAAAATTACGTTACATAGTATACATTGTCTTTAAAATTACATTACATAGTACAGTCCCTTTAATTCTTTTCAATCTGAAACCAATAATCTGAACTGGCGCGCATGCACTCTTAAAGTACGCAGAACGCATGCTTGCGTTATTTAGGAGAAGAGTGGAGGGCCTATAGAGCGGGGTTATAGGCCTCATTCAAGGGGGGAATGGCATGGATTTACTGCATCCCTCTGCACCAGTAAGGGGGGAGGGGGGACGGGCCGGCCCGGGAAAGGTCACCAACCTCTAAATTGCAGAAATGTTGCAAAACTCGGGAGAGGTCTCCTCCGTTAGTTTGCAAAATTTAATTAGCAGAAGTTTTTTACAAATCATCTAATTTATCTTTTTAATTAATATTTTTCTAATTCAAGAAACTATATTCAGACCTCAAAACTATTAAGTTTGCAATTCTTTTTGCACTGTTAGTCTAAGGAGTAATGGGCCACAATACTGTATTATTTATTTCCAACTATTCATTATGATTTGCACATTCCAGAACTGTTTTGCCCGCAGGTCTCACATGCAGATACTCAGTCCCGAAAAACAAAAACATAAATTTAAGAAAAATGAAACAATTCCGTTTCGTTCCTTTCAAAATCTTAAAACTTTTAAACTTTTATTGCGAACTGATCAAACTTAAATCTGAACTTTAAGATTTTAGAAAGTACATGTGTATTACTATTTACAAATAAAAATTTCCTTTAATGTGATGTTATGCTTGCCATCTAAAATTTAAAGTGTTTACGTTATCATGAAACCAAGAGAGCAAACTTTTTTTGCGAAAATAATCCTTTATTTATTTACAGCAATCTACAACTTTTGAGATTGGAATATATTTCTTCATTTTTTATATACACGGTATGATGGTATCTTATAATGAGAGGCAATTTCAAAAACCTGTTCAGTTTTTTCCATGGGTTTTTAGGTTTAATTTTTACTTTATAGATAAATAACTTTAGCAGTAAATTCATTGAAAAATGTAAAGTCTAATTTTATCTGACTAATTTTTCCAACAAATGTCACAAATTTTTGATAAAATCTCTTTACAGAGTGAATTTTAAATTTTTAACGGCGCCCTGTATATTACGTTGACAGAATCATTTTTCATTTTTTCTTTTCATTAAAATTTGTTAACAGTCTGAAAATGTAAACCTCTGTATTCTGATTTTCCAACATTTGTGGAATATATCTGGTTTCTCTCAGTAATAAATCAATATTTTATGGAATTTATTGGATGTTGTAAATCATTGAAAATAATTTACAGGATAAAACAACCTGAGACAATTTTATTGAATATTCTACCGTTTATCAAATGTCGATCAAAATTAGGTGAAATATTTCATTTTATAGGTACCTTTAACTTTTACCAATGAACAATGTAAAAAATCGTTCTAAAAAAATTAAGAAAGGTAATGAACACCCTTAAAGTGAAACTTTCACATTTTTAACAGAAAATAAAATAACTCTAAAATATATTTTAACTTATTAACTTAGTTAAACAAAAATTCCGTTTAACAATCAAAATGGTGAGGCTAAAAGTGCCGAAATTATTTTAAAAACTTGCAGTTTTCATATGAAACCTTAACTAAAATAGAATAATTATCTAAATTGATAGTGAACATGTCTTAGAAATATTTTTTGACCTTAGGATGAATTTGTCAATTTTTCAATGGGTTTTATACGTTCATACCTAAATCTCAGCAATTATAAAAATAAATTAATTATAAAAATTAAATCAATTATTCAATTGAAAAGCTAAATATCTGGAGCATTTCACTAGAAAACCACATTTTATTAATTCTGTCGATGTCTCCGAAGTTCAGGGTTTAACTGTAGGACGTGAATCATTCTGAAGTCTAAAGCTTAAATGTTTTCTCCCTATAGGCAACTTTAAGAATAAAACGAAAAGAATTGTTTTTACAACATATATTTTCAAGTTTTCCATAAAACTTAACATAAATAAAATTTACAAATATTTTTCTTACAACAACTATATAGTTGAAATTTTAAAATTTCCCATTTCCTAAACAAAAACATTTTTATCAGATCTTAAAAATTTCCTAAAAGCGAAAAAAAAATGTGAATCTACATGGAAGGTTCGGATGTTTTTTTCTATTTTTTTTTAAATCGCGTCAAAGATGACTTTTTTTTGAAAATTTAAAAAGTTCTACATAAATCATAGTTCAGTACACACCAATGGTTTTATTTACTACAAGTCTGCTACATAAATTTTTTTTATATTTAGAACAAAACATTTTATATATTTATTTTATAGATTTTTATGATTATGCTCAGTACAGTGGGCCACAGAGAGCATGAGAGATGGCATTTAAGATCTTTATCTGTAGATTCAAGCGAGATCATTTTATATCACAAAATATAATTGTAAACAATTTTACCAACAATATCGATCAATTTTATCTAGATAATATTAGAACTAAATGTTTGAAAGGAACTGAGTTTTTGTCACAAACTCAAATTTTCTAATCCCTATATCTTTATAATCTGATGATGTAAACCCTTGATATTTCAAACTTGGATTATTTGGTCTAACAATATTCATTGTTTGAAATATCAAAGGTTTACAACATTGGGTAACAAAGATATAGAGATTAGAGAAGTAGAGTTTGTGACAAAAACTCAGTTCCTTTATAATTTTTGTCATATTTTTGATATTGCAAAAAATAGTTTGGATTTGTAATTTTTGAGAAATTGAATAAAATCAAAGCATGACATTTAAAGCTAACAAAATACAATATTATTCAACCGATTTTAACATTTAAATTTAAGATTCGTCACTCGATCAGATCGTTGAATAATAAATACTTTTTACAATTCTTCTAAATTTATATCTTTCCAATAATACGTTTTGAGATCGGTACGCTGATTTTGAAATTTAAGAACAAAAAACAAGTAAAATCTCCAAAAAAATTGCTTATATACAAGCAACTTGGAGCACTCCGAAATCTTTTAAGGTTCATGGTTTTACTCTTTCAGGAGAAGGAGAATGATAAAAAATGTATTAATTAGGGCTCTATATGTTTCATATGTGTTAATTTCTAAATTGCACTAAAATGGGGGGGGGGGTTCAAAGAACATGCAGAAACTGGGGGGTTGGCACAACTTCCCCCCCCCCGGGAAAAATGTCCTTAGTTTACAATTTAAGCAATAGGACTCTTACAGTGACCATCTAGGAACCGTCAACAATTTACAAGGTGTTCCTATAAACATGGGAATTAAAAGACGACTTGAAAGTCGTCTTAGATTTCTGATAATTAATGCATAGTTAAAGAAAATATAAAAACGAAGCTGTACGTCTTTCAAGCTTTTTGTATCTCGTGTCTTAAAATGAAGAATATGTTAGATATTAAGACAAATTGGATTTATTAAATAAATTGAAATTTGCAAATAGTTTGTTATATCTCCGCCAATTTCGAATATACAAAAATAGTAGACCAAACTTTGAAAATCTCAAGACCAGGTGTTTTCGATATGAGATGTGTTTAAACTGGAATACTACAATAATTGTGTTCATGAAAAAATTCCGCATGGATCGAAGACGATTTAAAAGTCGTCACTTAGTTCCCATGTTTAATGGGACACCTTGTATGTTCATGGACGAATTCCTCTTATCTTCGTCAGAAGAGAATTGAATTATACAACACTGGACTGCTGTACGGACTGGTAGACGTTTTTAGATCGTCCGCTGAGACGAACAACAAAATCCTTCCGTAGATCTATATCCAGGACAAAGCAAAGTAGAGGCCTAAAAACATGCTGGAAGGTTGCTAGGAGGGAGAAGAGGGATTGTAGGACAGCTAGAATCCAGGAGGTTCTGGTAGTCACATCAAAACTACTCACATCTATACTATGCCTGAAATATATACTTATACAAATTTCAACATTTAAAAGATTTATCAGTAAATTTTTGTTGCTTTCATTATTTTCTGGAAAAACCAATATCTATATAAATACAGATGTATCTCTGTTTGTCTGTCTGTTTGTTTGTTTGTCCGATCATAACTCAGGAATCCCTGGACCGATTTGCCTCAAATTTTGATTGGGTAACTCGAGAGACCATGTTTGAGATTCTAAGTTGAGGCGGGTAAACGGTGGGACTAAATATGACTCTTCTGGGCCACGCTGGGTTCCCAAGCTAGTATGGGATAATTCAAACCAACTTTTTGAAAATGTTAAAATCTGAAAGGGATCCTATAATGAACATTAGTGTTACATATTGTTTGGAATTGTACATTCGTGTTTGTATTGAAAGATTAACATGTCAAAAACAATTTCATTTTTTTTATCAATATTGTTATTTTTATAAGAAAAGAAAAACACACTGTGATATTTGACACAAGATAAAATTGAACACATTTTATTTCCATTTTTATTTTATATTTTAACTTATTAACTTA
>NW_019396127.1:0-2901 GCF_000591075.1 Eurytemora carolleeae | reverse complement strand
CCCCCCCCCCCCGCCTTAGCCGATATTCTAAAGATATCTAAGTATGGATATATATATTCAAGTTCCCCATGCATACATCATGCTGATTACCAGACAGTGATTGTGCAAATTTTTAAGACGAAAAATATAAAAATTTTATTATCCCACGGGTCGTGCAGAAACTGTGCAGATTTGGCTGTGCAAGGCTGTGCTAAAACGTTGCAAAATTTTAAATGTTGCGGGCCGGGGGTTTGTGGAACAGGATATTTAATGTGTTTTGAGGTTTTTTAATACTTTTTCAATTCCTTCCTAATACTATTACTCTACCAAAATATTATGCAAAAATTTTAAATCGACCAAAAAATGCAAAATTTGTAATAAAAAACTATTTCCGGGGCAATGATTAATGAATTATGTCTTAAGAGTGTCTCTAGAAGTTTGAAATGTTTTAATGCATAATTATTTTAATAATGTGATATTACTGACAAAAGCATTCTGTCCGATTTACGCTTTAAGTGTGTATATTTCTGTCTTTGTTCAATAAATATACATATGAAAAACATATATATATATTCTTGCAAATTCTTTCTATGTCTTTCTCTCTATCTTTCTTTCTGTAGAAATGTCTGTTTGTATGTCCTGTATGTCCGTCTTTTTGTCTGTCTATCTGACAGACGTGTATAATCATTTGTCTAAAGATTTGCAAGTCATTTTTGTGCAAAAATAATTTATTCCAATCTTCGCTGAATTCAAGGTATCAAAACTTCTTTGCATTATAATCAGGGATATTTATTTTCTTGAATTTGAAAAAGTCAGAATTTCAACTTTTTTTGTCACAAAAAAGTATAATTTTTTTAATTTGCTTTGACTTAAATTATCCCTGTTTTCCAAGTTTAAATTGTGTTTTGATTCTATCTGTGCAAGGGTCATGAAAGGTGAAGGTATAATTTTTTAAATAATTTCTCCAGACTTTGAGATATCCGCGAAAATCTTTTCAACGTGGAACCAGTTTTTTAACATTTGTGTATTTGCGATTGTTCTAGATTTAATACTGAGATATATTTACAACTCTAATTAATTTGTCGAACACTGCACGCGCAACTACACTATCTCTAAGCATGTCCAAGAGATGTATACGAGAATAAGCTCAACTATAACCTAGATGTAAAAGTTAGCTTTCAAACAACCCCTCCCTCTACCAATCCACTGCAGTCTCAAAAAACAACCCGCGTTTAAAAAGTAAAAAGATAAATGCCATTAGATTCTATTTTAACAACAGAATTAAAAAATTATAAATAACACTTTAGAGTGCTATAAACAATTCACAATAATATTAAATACCAATAATTGAGACAACTTAGTTTTTAACCTTATCCATGGAGTTTTTCTAATAAAGTTCCTAAGTAATAGTCACAACAACAAATGTAATAAAGATTGCAAGATTCCCCCTTCTCCTTTGTTCCATTAAACTTTTTAAAAAGTAAAATAATTTAAAGGCCTTAAATATACCATTTAAAAAAGTAGTTTTGCCCGGAAGAGTCAAATGTGGTGGCCCGGAAGGGGAAATAGTGGTGGCTCATGGCTGCCGGAAGAGAAAAATAACACAAAGTAGCTGAACACCACTGCCAGGGACAACGAGACTGTACAGTTCTTGTCCTCAGGTCCGTTAATTCTGGAATATAATAAGATCAAGGGACTGTACACTCTACAGTGTACAGTTCTTATCCTCAGGTCCGTTAATTCTAGACATTAAAAGGACTGTACACTGTACAGTTCTTATCCGTCTGTATCACGTGACCAGTATACTATACTGCCATTGGATGAAGTTCTGGTGACGTAATACGGACTATACGGACTATATGAAATAATATTATCAATTTTATTTAATAAAAATGCAAAAAAATATAATAGGAGCAAACCTGAGATTCTAGATCGTTTTTAGATTGGTTGCATATTTGCTGAATATGATCTGTTGAAACCTACTACTTTTATACAAAATTGTATATATATGAATTTCCGTGTAATTTTGACAAAGTTTTATGTCAATTTCTCGAGACAGGAACATCAGATAGATGTCTTATATGTATCGTTCAACGTCTGAGATTCTCAGGTTTCATCCTATACCCACTTTCATTTTTCCTTTAATAATAATAGATAATAGTAATAATAATAATAATAATAAAATTAATAATTAACAATAAATGCAAACCTTTGGTACAGTACATACAGGGGTCTAGCCAGTACACACAAAGGTAGAAAATATGGCAGAACACTCCTAAGAAAAATGAAATTATATGTAACGTTAATTTATTTCTTACAGTGGGACCCATCAAATTTAGCAATAAGAAGACGACATAAACTCAATCTGATGTATATTTGATAAAACTTTAAAATCAACTTATTAAGTACTTTGGTTTGTGAACACTGAACAATTGATGTGTTTCATGTTTATTTGTGTACACTGAACAATTGATGTGTTTCATGTTTATTTGGTTTGTGAACACTGAACAATTGATGTGTTTCATGTTTATTTGGTTTGTGAACACTGAACAATTGATGTGTTTCATCATGTTTATTTGGTTTGTGAACACTGAACAATTGATGTGTTTCATGTTTATTTGACTTCGTCCTATTATATGGGTTCTACTGTATAAAGCTTACTGATCAGGACAAGAACAGCATATTAAAATTTTATTTTTTAAATTTGAATTTAAGAATAAAACAAATTTAGGGTTTATTTGTGTACTTTTTTATATCAGATACCAAACAAAGTACATTTTATTAAAATTTTGAGTAGAATTTCGCGGAAAAAAGAAATAAAAATGAGCAGCTGTCTTTACTGAAAAGAATGTGAGACGTATTTATTACACTGTTAATTACTTTAACTACCCATCCCATTAGTGTCCTTAATGACTGAGGGGG